>NC_137980.1:19235953-19394834 GCF_963924665.1 Micromys minutus
AGCTCCAAGTCTCTGGACCAGAAGAATATCCATGGTGCAGAGAAGGACAGCAGGAGGAGATGAGACCCTGGGCTTCGCTTGCAGCCCCAGAAGGGTTTACCAAAGGAGTTTAGGCTGCATTGGAGACCCCACAGGGCTCAGTAAATAGGGAAGAGCAAGTAAATGCATTAATCTTTAAGAGAGGTCCTGGTGAAGTGGCTCAGCAGGTAACAACACTTCCTCTGCAGTCCGGAAGTCCTGGGTTTGAATTCCCAGCAAGCACCCACAGGAAAAGCATTGGGGCTGCATGCGCGAGGAAGTTCTGCACTGAGATGGAAGAGGATCCGGCCAGTTCCGAGAGCTCACCAGAGGAACTCATAAGGCAGCAAGCTTGAAACACACCCAGTGTCTTGCTCTTGCCTCTGTGTATGCAAAGACCAGAGACCAGAGTATCAGTCACATATGCATGTGAATATGAGAGAGAGAGGAGGGAGAAGGGGAGGGGGAGAAGGAGAAAGAGGGATGGGAGCAAGAGAGGGGAAGAGGGGGGGCAGGAGGAGGAGGGTAGGAAAGATAAGTTGAGAGAATTAAACCCAGGACTGGCAGAGCTGGGATGTACTGAACAAGCACTGTACGAATAAGCTCCATCCCAAAGCCCTCCATGTATGAGGTTTAAATCTTATAAAAAGAAAGGAAGGAAGGAAGGAAGAGAAAGAAAGAAAGAAAGAAAGAAAGAAAGAAAGAAAGAAAGAAAGAGAGAGAGAGAGAAAGGTAGATTAGATATTTCCCAGTGCACACGAATATTTGCCTCTCTGGGATCTCATGTCTTACAACATGAGAAGGTTGGCCTTAACAAATTATACAGCCTTTCACTCTGTCTTAAAGTTGCGAGAGATTACATGCATAGACGTGTAGACCCTTGCTGCTCTTCTACATTGCCTTAAAAATAAAGATAAGTAATGAAGAGGGGTTTTTAATTTCTCCAAAAGCAACCTCTTCCTTCTGACTGTCAGCTGAGCTGGGCACTCTGCCCTAGATTTCCTTCTTTGAAGCAGCATCCCTTATTGGTTCTGATGAGATTAATCCTGAAGTTCAGGATTGCAGGGGCCTTCATGTTTATTTATAAGCTCTTTATTGAGGCACACAACTTGTACTTGCCCAGAACTTGATGCAGATGTGCCATGCTACCCATAAATTATACAAATACTCGCTTTCCAGATTGATTTTTCCCCCTTCGTTCCCCCATTAAATCATCATATTAATCAAAACAACATTTCCCTTCATTGAGGTTGTTGACGAATGGGAAGTAAATTATCTGTCAATTGCATAGTCACCAAAGTATGTAAGATTATTCCGGGCTTCTTAAAAAGTAGCTATGCCACACTGCTCACTAGAAATACCAGGAGTCGGGTTTCTCCTGAGTTATAGCAACAGATGTGCTGGGCTCCTGGAAGGGCTGGCATTTGAATGATGGCATTGGTGCTCATGAGTCTGAGTTTATGAATCGCTGTTATTATTTATGGTTTGCTGAGCAGCGGCAATGCATAGCTCACTTACCACGGCAATACTGGGCCCAAGCTGTATTTTTCCTCTACAAATCTGTCTTCCATAAAGATACTGGTTCACAAACTCAAGTCTGTTCAAGACACTGCAAAAGGGCAATCCAAAGAGCCACCTAGTAAGAAGCGATGTGGTTCTGTCGCTTTTCCAGTTCATGACCTCCTGTTAGGGGGACAGCCATTTGTATTACTTGCCCCGCACAGATACCCTAGAGGTTATACCTGATACCGCCCATTAGCGTGGGAGGGACAGCGTGCGGCCTTGTGATTGTGAACGTGAGGTTTCGAGTCACGTGGGCCTGGATTAAATCCTACCTCTCCTCTGCCACACTCATAAATCATCATCTTCACAAAGCTACTTGGTCTTAGAGAGCTTCTAAACTATAAAACGGAGCTGCTACTCACAGCGATTCCAGAGGTTATTAGTCAGGAACTTAAAAAGATAAGACAGTGTAGAACCTGCAGGGGGATCATTTTTCTTTAACCCATTCTAAAGAAGTTACCTGATGTTTACGGGCAGCTGCTTCAAGAGTTTGCACGCACTGTTTATTTAGTCCTAGACGAATGGCTTGCTCACTTGCTGCATCCTCTGGTGACAAACACAGACAGTGCCTCTTAAGTTGCTCTGTGTCCTTTGCCTACTGTCTGGGTTTCATATGCTCTCCCCTTTCTGGGCTCAACCTATATGTTATGAGCTGAAGACTGAATGTTAATAAACTATATGCAACAGACCCTGATAGCAACTCTTTCATTTCCTAACATTTTGAAGAGCACTTTAATGGACAATAAAAGATGAAATATAACCTATCTACTCATGCTAGTGGCCGGAGAAAGATCTACGCACATTTGCGACAGAAAGAGTCACAATGATGAGACCTTCCGTTTTCCTTTCCAAAGTGGTTTATAAAAATCACTGATTTGTTTTTACTGAAAACTTGGGGCTGGGGTGTTGCAGCATGTGCCTAGAATCCACACACTGAAGGTGAGGGAGGAGGATCACAAATCTGAGGTCAGCCTGGGCTGCACACAGCAAGACCCTATGTTCAGAAGAAGAGGAAAAAGAATGGGAAGAGGGAAGAGAAAGAGGGGGGAGAAGGAAATGAGGCAGGGAGAAGGAGGAAAAACACAAGTATTTTACCGAATAGTTTCTATGGCAACTGGTCAGCTATTCAGGAAACAATAGTTGGAGGTTTCATGAAGCACCTCCTGGTAAAATATCCTTAGCCTCTTCAAGGTGACCAGAGACTTCCATTTTCAGTTTATTGGGGCCTCTCTGATCATTACATCTTCATCTCCATCACCACCACCATCTCCATCACCATCATCATCACCACCATCATCATCACCATCTTCATCTCCGTCACCATCATCTCCATCGTCACCATCATCATGACTATCAGTATTGATTCTCCATCATATTCCACATATTGTTCTGAGTTTTTCACACCTATCACCTCACTCAGCCTTTCAACAACTCTTTGAGATAAGAGTCCTGGAAAGCCTGGGGGTTCACTGAGACCCCCCAGTTATTGTTAAACAAGAGAAAAACTGGTAGGAGTGGGGGTAAGTGGTGGGAAGTCTACCCTCGGGAAGTTTTCTGTGTACCCCAATCCTCCGGGCCGCAGCACCCCATTTTCTACTGTTCCATAAGGCATGTGACACTTGTTCCTTGGGGTGTACCTTGTGTGTGACATTCTAAGATGTTGAAGAATGGAGTGGTGGCCAGAGGCTGGCTTCCAAGTGTGCTAAGGGCTTGGGTTTGTGGGAGCAGTCACTGAAGCCCAAACATCTACGCTGTCAATCAGATGGGCTCTGAATGGGCTTCCTCCCATGAGGATGCTACATGGAGACTCTGAGGAAAGGGGATCAGTGCTGGGCAGTTCTGGCTGACGCTTTAATCCCAGCACAGGCAGAAGGCAGGTGGATCTCTGCCGGTTCCCGTCCAGTGTGAGTTGCAGGGCAGCCAGGGCTATGCAGCTACGCAGAGAATTCCTGTCTCGTGGAGAGAGGGGGAGAGAGGGAGGCAAGAGAGAGAGAGAGAGAGAGAGAGAGAGAGAGAGAGAGAGAGAGAGAGAGAGAGAGAGAGAAGAGAGAAGAGGGAAGAGAGAGA
This sequence comes from Micromys minutus, assembly GCF_963924665.1. Taxonomy (NCBI): domain Eukaryota; kingdom Metazoa; phylum Chordata; class Mammalia; order Rodentia; family Muridae; genus Micromys; species Micromys minutus. The sequence continues at coordinate 19,239,602 of NC_137980.1, forward strand.
TCAATAAATTGAAAAAAATGTTCAATACCAAAGTTGTTGGGCCATAGGTGCATCTAACCTCTGCAGGATATATTTCTCTACAAGGAGCCCACACCCTAACACCTTCACGCCGATCACTCCCTGTGTCGTGAGGAGGATGCAGGGGAAGAAGAGCGGTCGGCAGAGAGGTGAGGAGTTACTGCTGCTCTAGATGCCGGCTTTTGAGTACGTGCCTGGCCTTTACATATTCACGGTACATACGATGCTCACACACAAATACTTACAAAGAAAATTTATCTTTAAAAATTGTAAATGCCATGCATGAGAAATCCAAGCTACAATTACTGTATGGTACCACTTTGTACATCCAAAGTTAGCAAAGCAGTTTTTAATTTTTAATAACATAAAATGCATTTCTGACAAGAATGTCTCTACAGGAACCTGTCCTGGTGATGATATGATGATGATGCTGTTCGCTGTCAGAGCTCTGGGACCTGGTCATTGCTCAGAAAACAGTTACTGAACGAATGGATAAGAAATCCAAGGAAGGCTTCTGTCTTTCTTCTTGCAGTAACCTGGCCCACCCATGCTTGTGATAGATTTTCCTGCAGGACAGGGAAGGCACAGCCAAGCCTCCACCAGACAACTATTTTCAAAAGTCCTGTTTACTCCAGAACAGTTTATCATTCTGAGAAACTGTTCCAAAGTAGACATGTCTTCCGCCATGTTGAAAAGTCCTCCTGACCCAGGCATAAAATGTGATTTTTCCCCCCAAAGGATTTGAAGTTCAAGTTTCAAGATATAATTTGCATTTCTTAGTTCGTCAAAAGAACATTTCACAGAGTAAACTAGTGTTCCCAGAATGAAAAACCGGAAGTGTGATGGTTAAATAGAAACCCAGCCACCAGGTGAAGCACACAAGCAGTAGCCGATGATGGGTGTCCATCCCGGCAGAGCCTTTACACCGACTTCCTGAGAAGAATCTTCAGATGAGATTCCGAGGCAAAAAGAGATGCAATGGGGGGAAGGACATACGCAGGAAGCTCAAGATTCTAGAACATTTGGTCCCCACTCGTTCTTACTGTAGATGAGGTAAGACTAATTCAAAGAGAGTGGGTGGGTGGGGGGAGCACTCTCATAGAGGCAAAGGGGAGGGGATGGGATAAGGGGTTTGCAGAGGGGAAACTGGGAAAGGGGATAACATTTGAAATGCAAATAAATAAAATAACCAACTAAAAAAAAGACTAATTTAAAAATGACCAAAGTCAAACAATCAAAACAGGAATCTGAGAAACACTTGTTCCTGCTTGATTTGTTTAGATTTTGTTGTTTGTTTGTTTTAGTTAGATGTTTATTGTTTTGGGTTTGGTCTTTTTTTGTGTTTTGTTTTTTTTTTTTGTTTTTGTTTTTGTTTTTTAATTTGATAAGTGTGGGCCAGGCAGCTCACGGGCTGGGAGCCAAGGTCAGAGCCACCGTGCCGGAAGTTACTGTGGTAGGCTCCAGCAGCTTCCAGCTGCAGAAACTTCTGGAAAGAACTCTCCAAAGTGTTACAGCTCTTACAGGACAGACACTCTCAAGACAGTCTTTGATGAAATAACTCTCGGGCACTTTTATTCCTTGTAGACAGGGTCTTAGATACATTTTGGTGTGGTTTGGAGTCTCAAAGCCGATGCTTTCTATCGGCTTGGTCAGAGATGTTAGGGATGCCTCATCTGCATGTGGAGAGGCTTTTGGGTGCTGCCCCTATGCGAGTGATTGTCACAGTGTTCTGGGAACTTGGTCTTGAGTAGATGAAACACCTACTGTCCTCAGCTATGAGGGGAGGATACCAGGGTTTCTGAATCCACTCAACCTTACTACATTTTCTGTCTGATGGCACGGTCCACTGCCCCACAGGGCCACAGAATATTTCATAAAACACAAGTTCTAAAAGAATTTTCCAAGCAAAGAGGCCAGAGGGGGTGTATGGTGAGATAATGTTTGGAACAATCCATGTACCATCACACAAATGCTAGCTCTCTCTCGTGCCACACCCCTCTAGGGATCCCGAGTTCAGAACCCTAGGTGACCTTTCGCAGAGCCTGTATGTCTCACAGCAACTTAACAAGTGCTACACCCTAACTCACACCCAACGCCTTCTGCCTGGAGCCAGCCTCACTCGGGTGGTATAAAGGATGGTAAGACCAATGAGCAGACCTCAGAAATAAATATCTGTGTCTCCTCTAGCATCTCCTAGAGCCAGTCCGGATCATACTCCCTCCTGTCCCAGAATAAGTCTTTGACCATGGTCCATTTCTCATCCCTCTGAAGCATTCATTTTAGCAGAGACTTTATCCATTTTTATGACTAATCTATGCAATCTCTAATAACATTCCACTGTCCTACTGGATGACATGCCTGTTCCTGCCGAGAAAGGCGACTGTTAGAAACTTACGTTCATTTGTTTGTAATGTTTTCTTTCCAAACAATCAGAACAAGGGTTTTGCATTTTCCCCTGTGGAACTTTGGCTGTGGTTTTAAATGAACCCTGCTTGATTAAAAAAAAAAAAAAAAAAAAAAAAATGCCAAAGCCAGTTTATTGGCATCAGCTGTCTTGAGAAAGAATCATAAACTTTTAAAAATGGTGTCTTCCAATAGCAGAGGTCAAAGGGCACTTACTAAAATAATGGCTTCTCCTGGAGCCTGTCTTTTATGTTTTCTCAAGATTCCAGGAAGAGTTTTCTTGGTTCTTGTTTTCTTAAGATGTGTTGGCTCAAATAAGGCTCATTTATTCCAAAAACTGTTATTGGCATAGATTCATTGTCTACAGAGTTGGTTTCATAAAGTTTTTTTTATGTGAACTACCATGTACTTCTTGGCATAACCCCTGCACCCTGTCTCTCCTCCCCATGAGTGCTGTGTTTTCCCAAGTCAGTCTTGTGTCTACCTGTTGTCAAGGTATAAAAATGATTGCACCTATCTATCTGAAATCTGGGGATAACTAATGAGAGGGGAAAAAGGTTATATTTCCTGAGTCTCACTTTGCTTAATATGATAACTTCTAACTGTATTTGTTTTCCTGCAAATGACATAATTTCATTTCTCTACAATTTCTACAGCTTTCTCTACAGCTGCATAAAACTTCACAGATACGTGCAAACCACATTTTCTTTTTCTATCCATCCATTAGCAATCATGGAGGCTGGCTCTATAGCTTGGGAATAGCGTCACAGCGAACACGGATGTGCAAAGATCGCTGTGCCATATGAATTTAGGATTAGTTGATCTTATATGGCTGGGTCATGCGGCGGTTTTGTGGGGGGGGGGGAACTTCCATGCTAATTTCTATGATGGCTGAACTAATCTCAGTATATAAGGGTTCCTCTCCGTTTGTCCTTACTCCTTTGTGGGGATCTCCTTCCCATGAACATGGGCTTCTTGCTTGGAAATTCCCTGTGTCTCCACAGAGGCTGTTGCAGCCCCTCCCACCCCTCCTCTGTGTGACTCATCTAGGGCAGCCAACTGCAGAGTTTGAACCAAAGATTAATTGGTGGCAGGTGCATAGGGATTAGGATAGAAGGTGGAGTTTGTGTCCCACACAAAGTGTCCCAAACTGGTGGCTTCTTGCAGATGTTCTGAGCATGCATACACTGGTGACAAATAATTCACATGCATGAATATGTGATTACCTCACCTGTGGACAGGGCCAAGGAACTGAAAACACGGATCTTCTGGTAAGTTCTCTCTCTTCTAACCAAAGGCCAAACTGTTTCTCTTCCCCCATGAGGTGCCGGAAGGATATTTACTTAACAGAAATGTTTATTTGGGAGTTGAATATATAATGTCACAACAGGAACTCTGCTCCTAACACTGGCTTTTAAACCCATCCCTACTTTGGAAGACCCAGGCAGAATCTGGAGATGAAGCTGGGAAATTCTCTAAACCCCCGAGAAACAAGGAAAAGGAATAGCTTAGAATGAAAAAGGAAGCAGACTTGAGTGACCATGACAACAGACAGAGCAGTGGAGGGGTTTAAAGGACCATGAATATTTACATCATGTAAAACTGTCTTTCTCATTTACCCATAAACACCCTGCCCCCCCAGGTCCCCCCACCCCACAGAGAGGATCGGATGTCTTTTCTTGAGAAGCTCCAAGAGCCCGGTGGGAGATTTCCCACAGATCTGAAAGGGATCTCTGCCTCCTCTCAGGAACATTAAATCAGAATTTGAGCCCCAAGTTTGGCTTCAGAGTAGGGCAGGGAAGAATAAGGCACCAGAAGGGAGTGCTTTCTGTCCCCAGCACTTTGGGTGTTGTCACTGACACAACAAGGCGGGCTGCATTCAAGTCTAAACTCCCAAAGATTTGATGCTTTTGTGGAACCAGATGTGGAAAAACCAAGAGCAAAAGGAGTCCGCAATACGGAGTTCTGTCGCTGCAGAACGCTCCAACATCCTGACGCTGCGTGCCGCCATTGCGCGCTATTTGCAGCTGGATGTGCACTTCGGGGTCCACCAGGAAACCACGAAATGTTCCAGATAGGGCTCCTGGTAACTTCGGTGTGTTCCCACTTAGGCAGCAATGGCTGGCTACCATTCTTAGCCATGGTTTTGTATTTCTCAGGAAATCATATTAACATTCCGGCATAGTCTCTCAGGTGCATTACCTCTCCCAGTGAAAGAGGGAAAATCCAGATACAAGAAAGAAAAGCCTGATCCAAAGTTGCTCGGATCAGAAAGCCGAGTCTCAGGGACACTATAAAGCACAGCGGCGGTGATGTGTTTTGGAAAACCAAGGATATGTTTTATAGAGCGAGTGCGGTATGGTGAGGTAGGAGGGGGTACCTAAGCGGGCCCATGCTGAGGCATTTCTCCCCGCTGAGACGCAGCCATAGACCATAGACAGGTCTAGTATAAAATAGAGTTTATGTGAGGTCACGGGAAGGGGAGTTGAGAAGAGAGTAGAAGCAGAAAAAGAGGAGACAGAGAAAGACAGACAGAGAGAAGGAAAAGAGCCTGGCCAGGAACACATGGAGAAAGCAGGGGATGGGGGAAGGGGAAAGAGGGAGAAAGGGGTAGCGGGGAAAGGCCAAACATTCCCTTTTACCACAAGCCAGGCCTACCTGGCTGTTGCTAGGTAACTGTTGGGCAAAGCCTAGAAGAAATGCAAACAGGTGGAAACCGGTGAATGCTTGCCTGGCTTGGCCCCAGAAGATTCTGGGGAAGATTCCCCAAGAGTAATACATGCCCGCTGGAGAGAAAATTAGTATAGAAGGAGAAATTAAGAAACTCCAGTAAATTGTCGTACACCCACTAGAGGTCCCAAAACCTACTCCAACCTCTGTTCCTGACCTCTGTCACATGACTTTGCAGCTAGAAAGAATCTCCCACTGATTGAGGTGTGGTCATGTGGGCAGAGAGAACAGTGTGCCAACTCCAAATGAATGTGTCATGGATGGCGTGGGGTGACTGTTACAAAGTATAATGTGTCCAGGAGATTTGGTGGGCGGAGCCAAGATGCACCCCCTACCCGTCCTCCCCCCAAAAGAAATTATGCCTGTGCAACAGATGTGGTGTAAAACGGGGATAGTGGGGGAGAAGAGAGGAGTGAGGAGGACCTGGGAAAAGGGTAGAAACAAAGAGAGAGCCTTGATGGCGGGGGAGGGGCGTGGGGGAGGCTCTCTGGAAGTGCCTAGAACAGAAAGCAGGAGATAGACCAGGAGAACAGAGAGAGTAGAGTGACAGATGGGTCCTTTTCATCAGCATCCACCTGGCAGCATGGCACTGTGGTGGTGGCGGGTCCCTGAGAGCAGGCCAACAGGATTGCCTATGCACTGACAGCAACACTCACCCCTTTGCAGTCTCCCATCAGGCGAGAAGAACCTGGATTGGCTGAGCCCACTGGCCAAAGAACTATGAAATACAGCAAGAAAACCAGTCTAGTTTATAGTTTGAATGTAAGCCTTGTTGAGCTAACACCACATAGACATAGACTTGCTGACTCATAGGCACATGTGCTTTGTTTTGTAATGGAGGGAGCACCTCGGCGGGCCCATGTGCTAAGCACCACCCTAAACAATCCCGCCATGCTATGGGCCTAGGATAAAGGAAGTTTATGGGGGAAGGAAAGGGGACCTGGAAAAGTGGTAGGAACAGAGAAAGGGGAGTTGGAGGTGAAGAGTCAGAGACAGAAACAGAGACAGAGAGAGACAGACAGAAACAGATAAAGAAGATGGGAAGTGAGAGAGAGCTGGGGTAGCCAAGCAGTTTCTCTTATAGGCCTGGTTGGCTTGCACCTGGTGACCGGTGATGATGTAAGCTGTTGCTAGGTCTTGGTTACTATGTTGCTGGGAGGAGCCTAGTGGAACTGTCTGTAAGCCAGTAACAGGGCTATAGACAAAGTGGGTTTTGTTTTTGGAGTACTTTCTTATGCAGTATTGTTGTGGGGGGGGAGCTAGATGCCATGAATATATATGAACAGCACACAAAAGCAAGATGGTTACTATTTAGTTTATTCTTTTTAAATGTGTGTGTATGGTCTTCTCAGTATACACCGATCTTTGTAAAGCACTTGACCAGAGCATTTTGAAAATTTGTGGGGTTTCTTCCCCCTTGCTGGGGAATTTTTTTTTCCAAATAAAATGTAGGTGTATCTTATAACATATTTAATGATGCTAAAATGGTTTGTAGTAGTGATATAGGAACTCAAAGTCAGGGTTTTTCCAATGCTAGACAAGCTCCCTACCCCCAGCTTCATCCCTAAAACTATTTGAGATTATTTTTAACTGATATATGATAACATTATGTATATATATATGTGTGTGTGTGTACATATATATGATATAACAATGTAACTAAGTTAAGCAAATTTATTCTCTCAATTATTTATCATTTATAGTGTAAAATAATTAAAATTATCTGTAACCACTCCACTATTCAACAGTAACCCCACAAGTGTCCCTTAACATTTCTCTATTCCTCACCACCACCACTAATCTCCAGAGCTTCTGGAAACTATAATTCTACTCTTGACTTCTGAGATAAAGCTTTTCGATACTATGGAAAAGGGAGACTGTGTAATTCTCATCTTCCCATGCCTGGCTAATTTCACTTAATACGCTGTCTTCCATTCTATTCATATTGCTGTAAATGGCAGGCTTTAGTTATTTTGTGTTTGAATAGTTCTCTGTATATGTTCCACAGTTTCTTTGTGTGTTCATCAGTTAAGAGCACTTAGAAGTCTTGGCTATTGTAAATAAGATTGCAGTAAAGAAGAAAATTCCAGCAATTCTTAACATCACTTCCTTTGGGTACATACTCAGTAGTGGCTAGATTGTGTGGGAATTCTATTTTTAAAATTTTTGAGTGCTATCTACCCTCTTTTGTATACTAGTGCATGTTTTAAAATTTTTACTTGTAGATTTGGAGAAATGGCTGAATCAAATTTCTTTGGGAACAATACAAAGAATGTAGATCGAAACAGAAATCTCATCCAGCCCTCTGTCTTAGTTAGAGTTTTACTGCTGGGAATGGCTACCGTGACCAAGGCAACTCTTACAAGGAAAACATTTAATTGTGACTGACATGGATTCAGAGGTTCAGTTTATTATCATTATGGTGGGAGCATGGCAGTGTCAGGCAGGCATGGTGCAAGAGGAGCTGAAGCTACATCTTCATCTGAAGGCCACTAGGAGAAGACTGACTCCCATCTGGTTAGGAGGAAGGTCTCATTGCCCATCCCCACAGGGACACACTCTTTCTCCAACAAGGCCATACCTTCTAATACTGCCACTCTCTGGGCCAAGCACATTCTAACCACTACACCTTCCTTCCCATTTCCCTCTTTCCAAAGATAACCATGAAAAGTTAGATTTGTCTTCTTCCAGATCTTTTGCTGTGCATTAGGAAAAATGCATAGAGTGCTCAAATTTACTGTTATAATTTGAAATAATTAAAAAATGTAAAACTATTATATATACATATATATATATATACTGTTTTATTGACTCACAACTTTTCACCAACCAACTTCTTTGACATTTAGTACCACATCAGCCATGTAAATTTACCTCATTATAAAGAAATGATGAAAAAAATACATACACAATATGGGCATATTGGTGCTTAGAATATTCCAGAATTCCATCATCAGTGGACATTTGAGTTGGATCCAAGTGTTTGGGGTTGTTTAACACACATAATTCTTCACATCTCCTTGATTGTAAATGAGTGTGCTCCAGGATCAGTACTTTGAAGAAAAATTAGTGATTGTTAACAAATGCAGTCAAAGTGCTCTCCGGGAAGCCACGGTGCATTCTGCCAGCAGCACATCAGTGGAGCCGTCCTCAGCAGTGCTGCCCGTGGGCTTGAACTGCCAGTTCTTGTTTTGCCGTTTGTCCAGACTGTTTATTGCCAATCTTTAAAGCATCTTTTCCTTTCTCATCCTGTTACTGATGAAAGCGCTTAACCTCTTCACAGTAACAGCCTTGTTCATGCCTTTCTTGTGACTTAGCATTCATTATTCCAGGAAGTCTTTCACTTCAGCCAGCCTAGCCCAGTATCCCTGCCTGTCCCTGAGCTTGATGCATGCCCTCCCTTGACTTCTTCCAACCTTCTGACTTCTGAGAACTGCAGTGCTTAGTCATCTTTCCAGGCTGATTGCAGATCTCCCCACCATGACATTCACCAGCCATTCTTTGAACTTCCGTAAGCAACCTTTGCTATGCCCTGCTTTAGAATTGCCAGCCTCGTAATAATGTGTAATTCTATTTATTAATTCTTGACTTTGTATGAACCATGTGTTAAGTGCTTTTATAGATACATGTCACCTACCACCTCTATACTATCAATGTTTGGATTTCAAAAATAAATCTAGAGATTAGAGAACTGAAACCATCTGGTCAAGGCCACCCATGAATGGCAGGCCAGAGACTCCAAGCCACATCGCTCTGCTTCAGTCCCATGCCACCCACCCCACATCCTTTTCTCTTCTATGAGTGCTGTAGTCTGAGTTCTAGTCCATCTTTAAGTCCATTTGTAGACATTGATTTTCTATTCAACAGAATTGAAATGTGTGGTTCTTGGAAGGTGACATATCCTACTTTGACAAGTAAAATTATCATCCTTATAAAAGATACTTATAGGAACTTATTAGCATCTTACACCACAAAAGAAGATGCAATCTGTGAGAATTCTGCCCTCACTAGACACCAACTTTGTTGATCTCTTTGTCTTGGATTTCCCAGCCCCTAGAACTGTAAGAATAAATGTCTGTGGTTCATAAGCAACCCAGAACTTGGTATTTGTAATAGTATCCTCTGAATACCCAGGCCATGAGACTAGAAGTTTCTGAAACAGAGTTTTGCCCTTTTTGGCATCTTCCTTACAACATAACACAATGCGGTAGGTGATCAATTACCATGGTGATTATTGACTGGTGTCCTTTTCAGGATCACATTCTGGGTATGAATATTAATCGTTGATAGCACCATAGCTCACCATCTAAATGATCAGGGAAGATTCATCTAATATATTACTAAATAAAAGCAATGGCCACCCCATCCCACCCCATCCCCTGGCCTTAATACATCTATTTTATGCAAGTGCAATTTGGGATAAACAGAAATACTGAACACATATTCCTTGGCTTAAGGACCACCCATCTCCCACCTGAAGGATAAAAGATAATTGAAAATACTAAATGGTCATCAACCAAATTGTCCCCCAAACACCTACTTAGAAAACAAAGACATGACTCAGGCTGAGAGTAACGACATACACCGGGAAAGAAAGTTTCTAGAAAGGTGAGGCCTCAGGAAGTAGCCTTTGAGGGAGGAGTGAAATAAGGACAGGCTAGGAAGGCCCTGCCAAGCAGCTTGAATGAGGTCTTGGGGCAGATTCCCATCTCCTACAGCTTTCCCATGCTCAAGGTTCCCAGTGTTCCTTCTCTAACAAATGGGGCTAATCACACAGCACATCACTCAGACTTACTAATGTAATACGGTCTAATTAGGCAGTTCCTGCAAGCACTTTGAACTCCATTACAGAAGAGAAGTGACTGAGGAAAGAAGTTATTATTAGTGGGAATGTGAGGCTAGCCCCGTCTTAAATGCTGAAGCAACTCCCTCATAACTAAATTCAGCCCTGTGAGACAGTCGCCTGCAAATCTCTCTGTATGGAGAGCGTTCTCTATTTCTGAGTTGCAAAGACATTGGGCTAGAAAGGAATCTTCTACCTTGAATATGGGACAAGTCAAAGATCATCATGTCCTACTGCTATCAGAATAGGTGAAAGGTTTCATTGCAGGAAACAAAGCAAGCTAGGAGATATGGGTGCCTAGGAACCAGTGAGTCTATAACAAGCCTGAAGTACAGCCAGTTTGGCCTTGAGCTAAAATGACCAAATCTCATACTACTGCCTATTAGAACATGTTTGCACAAAATTGTTAAGCAATGCAGGTTGTTTGTGTCCAAAAACACAGTCCACACAGTAAGCACATTGTTCCTGGAATAATATTGAAGCTTGTCTCCCGGGGCTGGACCACGTTCCCGAGAAAACAAATCTTTAAGAGTGACAAATTGCCAACAACCTGAATGATGGGTTTCTGTTCTATCTGCCTCTTGTGGGACAGGGTGGGACTATGCTTCCTTACTGCCAAGAACACAGGACTGAGGTCGATCTGTCAATGTCATCATGAAGAGGCGGGGCTTAGATCAACCTAGGGAAGGACTCTGCAACACAGACAGGGAGCAAGAAATGACAAAGGATTCAAATGATGCTCCAAATCCCCCAGCACTAGAGCTATTCATATACCAGCCCGACGACCAGAGGAATCACTGGAGCAGAGTCAGCAGGACAGTCAGTGGAGGGGGGACCATGTCCTGCAATCAGGCACCTCAAAATCCAACATGGGGGCTGATGAGAAGAGAATGAAGCTGGGCCCTGGCATGGGCTCCCAGCTACAAACATTTGGCACACTGTGGTTGTTGAAGCCAGGCCTGTGCTTGCTGGCTTCAACACTTCTTGAATAAGGATTAGCAGAGTTAGGCTTGAACATCTTTTATTTACTTTAAAAATAGCTTTTAAAAAAATCAAGCATGTCTCAATTTGACAGGAAGTGTAACATGGCCTGCTCTGAATCGAATTTCTTTCTATTTTTTTTTCCTCCCAGAAGTCCATTAATCCTGGATTTATGATTGGCTAAGGTACTCTAGGTATGTAACTAGCAAAGGGTTTTTGTTTCTTTGTTTGTTTGTTTTAGATATAATTTAATTATAACCTTTCTTCTCCCTGCCTTCCCTTTCCTCCAGACTCTCCCATTTATCCTTCTCTGGTCTCCTTCATATTCATGGCCCTTTTTGTTTTTTAAAAATTGTTATTGCATGCATAGTAGATGTATGTGAGCATGTGTATACATTGCTAAACATAACCTATTCACTCTGTATAATGCTGCTTGTATGTATGTTTTCAGGGCCGAATGTTTGGCACTGGGTGACCAACTGGAGAGCTCATCCTTAAGGAAGGTCACCTCTCCTGGTCTCAGATTTTCTCATTCCAGAGAAGATTTGAAAAAAAAAAATCAATAACATGAGCAAAACATTAGCAGAAGCCACACAACCAAAGCCAAAATGTGCCTGCTGATCATTGTTCTATTTCATTTCCATCGTCTCAGAGCGAACGGCTCTGTCTCGGCATTCAACCCTTTTGGTATACTCTCTGGCAGAGATTAATTTCTCTTCATCTTATGGGTGTAGGTATTTTGCCTGCGTGTATTGGTGCGCAGCACATGTGTGCCTGAAGCCTTGGAGACCAGAAAAGGTCGTCAGATCCCCTGGAACTGGAGTTATGGACAGCTGTGAGCTGCCACATGGGTGCCGGGAACAAAACACAGGTTCTCGGCCGCGGCAGCCAGTGTTCTAAATAGCCAAGCTCCAATCATCTGTTTTACTCTTAATACTTTAAATTTCTTTTTCTCTCCTTTTCTCCCTAAATGACTCATGTGCCCTGTTCCCAGCATCTTACCTTTGCCCTTTGAGAATGTGTTGCCCCCAGGGCTCTCTGTAGCAGGGGCCTAGTGACAGGCAGCGGGAACCCTGCCGTCAACTATCTTGATGACCAGCTGTACGACCTAATCATATTCATCAAACCTGCTTCCTCACCTATAAAATTAAGAACGTGCTCCCACCTCCCGATTCCCGTGAGGATGAAGGACGGTCACGTCTATGCTTGCTCTCCTGTGTGGCCTAGCACAGAGGAAACCCTTAGCACCCGAAGGCCACAGCAGGGAGCGGTGTTATGTGTTTTTAAGCACAGAAATTTTTACAGACTTCATAGGATGAAGGTCACTTGGCAATATGTGGGCCTTTGGGATACCATGCTTGGGCTTGGCCCAACCCAAACCTGGTAATTATGGATGAATGGGAGAAACGGGTACAACACATGTGACACACCAGAGCTGAGGCCAGTGTTTGGTGTTTACTGTCAATGCTGTCTGCCCGGCATGCTCAGCTGCCCTCTCTCTCCAGCGATAGACGCTGGAGTCTATGGGAAGCCAGCAGCAGTTAAGATTCCAGAAAGTCCAGACAGGATGTGAGCGAGAGATTCTGAAAGTCTTAACAGCAACTTGGATGAGTGCAGATCCATCTCACAATTTCTAATAAATTGATTGGAGTCGGAATCGCAGAACAGTGAAAAGATCCAGTGATCTTCAGACACTGGGAATTATTCAGCAAAAACTCACCAGAACCGGGCGTGATGGGGCACACCTTTAATTCCAGCACTCGGAAGGTAGAGGTGGACAGATCTCTGTGAGTTCTAAGTCAGCCTGGTCTACAAAATCCAGTCCAGGGCAGCCAGGGTTCTGTTACACAGAGAAACCCTGTCTCAAAAAACAAAACAAAAATAATCACCAGAAATACAAGGCTCTTAGCTATGTCTCTGCTCAAGTAGCAAGGTTCTGGGATCAGTCTGCAGAGCCACAGGATGGATGCTTACATCATTAGGGATGAGAGAAATGCTCAGCACCAACATAGAAAGGGAGGACCACCATAGAAACCCAGCACCAACACAGAAAGCTCAAAGAAGAAACAGAAATTTGTTCTGCTAGAGTTCAGGTGAAATGGAATCCTTCCCACATACAAAGTGTGTGCATTAAAGTGTGAGAACGCTCTGGATGCTTGGTGTTTGATACAGTTTTCTCAGTGCCACTAGCTGGATGGTGGATGGTCTGCCACTAATGCTTGCTACTTTTGGGGGGTGGGGCTGGGATGGGGATGAAAGTGTTACAATGAAATGAAGTGAAGGGGTACAAATCAGACTCTGACATGATCAGAAAGCTCTTGCTACAGAGGATGCCCACAGTCTTCAAACCTCTTAACACATGTCTCCTGGGGCCAGAGAGATGGCTCGATGGTTAAGAGCACTGACTGCTTTTTCCAGAGGTCCAGAGTTTGATTCCCAGCAACCACACGGTGGCTCATGACCATCCATGATGGGATCTGGCTCCCTCTTCTGGTGTGTCTGAAAACAGCTATAGTGTACATGAAATACATGAAATAAATAAATAAATAAATAAATAAATAAATAAGAAGAAAACAAAATGAAACCATGTCTCCTAATCTGATCCATTCTTTGTGTACATGGAATGAAAGACAGAGGAAGTGGGCATCCAAGGAAGATGAGCAAGGTTCAAATCTTTCTCATTTTATTCCAAAGGCTAAGGCCTTCCACTGCTCTGTACCTTAGTTTACTAATCCACAAAATGGGAGACAGTGTCTGCTGCAAGCCACTGGGGGACCAATAAGAGAGTCAGTGTGTTGGGTTTTCCCCAGTGTCTGCCTGTTGAACAATCAATGAGTGATTTCTTTATCGACCTTGAGGGTAAACAAAACAGTTCATTATGTAGGAAGATCTATATTGGTGGGAGAAAGGCTGTGGGCAGTTGAAATCCTTCCTGGTCCAGTTCTTGAGAAAATACTATATTAGCATACTAGCCCACACCTTGATGAGCATCCACTGGAGCTGTCATTTTTGGATATGTCTTGAATCTTAGAACATAGCAGACAAAGCTCTCACCAGCTGAGAGGAGAGAAGAATGTGCTCTGAGCAGGGAATCAGCATTTAACTTCAGCTGTCACAGAGAGATGGGGGTGAGGACAGGGGGCATGTGTGTGGGCCCAAACTTCTTAAGGCTGTGTGAGAAGCCAGCTAGTGATGCTCTGGCCTTGAAGAGGCCAGAGATGGTATTCTCCAACATAGGGTTAAGTCTATGATCCAACTATGTGTACCCTGAGACCCAGTTTCCGCTCCAACTCTGCATATCACAGGGTTTTGTAACAAATGCTTCTTGCTTCCTACTGTGGTTTTATAGACTACAAGGCCTTGGCTCCCAGGCTTCCTATCTATTTATAGGTTAGCAAGTAGGGTTCCCATTGTTTGGGGTCATATAAAAAGATAATGATTTTTTTTCACCTTTCAGACTAGTATGTACATGCCAAGAACTGACTTCATTTTTTAATCTGTCACCACAGGAAGGGTAAGAGGTTTTGTGTGAATTTTTCTAGGTCAAGAGGTATGGAAACACTTAAATGGAACAGGTAAGTCACCAATGACCAAAGAAACTATTTAATCTAAGCCTACCTTGGTGAATCAGTGGATTTCTTCAAATTGCCTTCAGGAATGTAGGAGAACATATAGGAGAATGGGTAACTTAATGGTAGCTGTCTTTGTTACCACCAAAATCTCACTTAACCATGGGAGGCCCCACCACATCCAACCATTTCCTGGCTACTCTGGGCCTTCCTGTAAGACTATGTGCACCTGGAGAAGACCCTATGTCTGTCACTGAAGGGCTGGAAGGAACAAGAAGGTGGAATGTCAAGCGAAAGTCCTCTTTCCCCTTCTGTGGGGAACTGTAATAGGTCTGATCTTGTGAGAGTTTCCTTCCGGTCAAGCTGAACGTGTAATGCCTGAAGAACAGAGTCGCACTGCAGGGGCCGGCTTTTCTAGACTAACATTTAGCTGACACTCTGCAGGGTGAATACTCACGTTTTTAATGGGGAAACAGAGCTCCTCTGGGAGATCAACAACTGATGCTCCATGGAGGTTCGGTGAGGCTTGGGGACAAAGGGGATGCCTCTGGGGGACCCATGCTGGGAATCCCTTCCTTCTGAGGTACCAACCACACGACTGTATAGTATAGAATAGAGTTTATTCAGGGCATGGGGAGGGGGATTAAGAGGGTAGTAGGGGCAGAGAGAGAGGAGCAGAGAAGTAGAGGCCGGCCATGAGCACATGGGTGGGGGTGGGACAATTAGGGTAAGAGAAGAGAAAGAGAGTGAGAGAGTGAGAGAGTGAGAGAGGAGGGGGCAAGTAGCCCCCTTTATAATGTCAAGTAACTGGGGCAGAACATACCTGGCTGTTGCCAGGTAATTATGAGGTGGGGTTTACAGAATCCCAACACTGGCTCTTAAGATGAATGGCAGGGGATTGCTCACTTTCCTTAGACATTGCCTTTTCTGATGAGCATTGCTATCTTATTGGATCTAGGTTTTTTTTTTACTTCCTGCTTCAGAGACTGAGAATCCCAACACTTCCAGCCTCCCCCGAAGATAGGGTAGCCACGAATCTGCTGCTGAGCTGTGGGATATAAGAGGAAAGCCTGGTAGTTTGTGAGGATTTATGTTAGGTTGACTACAGGCATGAACAGGTACCTCCCAATCCCCTTCTCATCTCTGTGAGGCTGAAAGGAAGGTCTCATACCCGGAACTGTAACAGCGACCCGGTAACCACGAAATGAGAAGCATGCTGGGAAAATCACAAAAGAACTACAAACATTTCAGACTTGACCAAGTCTCTCATGCTCTCTGACATTGTCTCTGTCTCTGTCTCTCTGTCTCTGTGTGTCTCTGTCTCTCTCTTCCTCCATATGTTCTCCTTCTAACCCCCCAATCTCTCTGTCTCTGTCTCTTTCCATCTCCCCAGGGTTTCTCTGTGTAGCCTTGGCTAGCCTGGCTCTATATTCCAAGTTGGCTTCGAACTCACAGAAATCTGCCTTCTTCTGCCTCCTGAGTCATGAGATTAAAGGTGTGTGCCACCACTTCCAGGCCAAAACTCTCTCTTAGGACTCTTCTTAAATTTGATATATGGAGAGAAAGATAAATTCTGAGTTGTTGAAGCCACTGCAAAGTGAGTTCCTGTTACATGTGTCTGATGTGCCTTTCCTTTCTGGGGGGGTGGGGTGGGGTGTAGAAAGTTAGTTGGACAGGATGGGAGTCATGGGGATAAAAGAGGAAAGAGCTGAGACTTGGAAGCCTTCCTTGTTGGAAGCCTTCCTTGTTGGCCGTTGGAGAAGCAGGTCAGGACAACCAGAACTGATCTGCTCAGGGGTCTGCTGTGTGCTACTCTGTCCTGGGAAGGGTGCCCTTTCCACATCTGGCCCAGCCCTCCAGACTGTGGAGTGTAGTCATGGGGTGTCCACATCCCTTCCTCAAGCCCTGCATTCTCTCCTCTCTCCACCCTTCCCACATTTTTTTAAAAACAAGTATGAAGTAGCTTAGGGAATATCATTGCTTTACATTTCAGCAGAAGAGAAACAGAGCAATTAAGTAGTCATAGAGGGATGATTAAAAATCTGAAACACCAAGCCAAGGTAACTTCTTCTTGAGCATTTTGGCCCAATCTCTACAAAAAGCCATTGCCAAAACATTCGCCCTGTAGCTAGTTTCTCCTTATTAAAAAGTTGTCTGCTGAGTGTGGAGTTGAGAAAAACCAAGCCTAGGCTATTGGGACAGTGGATGGTCTATGGTGAAGGGGGACATTGCCTACCGGAAAGATTAGCTAGAAGTCTAAAGCATGGTCCCTGGGTACTTGTTATGGCTTGGATAACACAATCTATGTAATGTGCCAAATGCTTGTAGAGCTTTGGGGTGCAGTGCACATATTCTTGGTAGAAGGGCACCTACTACTGCCACACCCCTGAACCTCAGCTTGCTTATTTTGAACAGTGCAGTGGGAAGGGGTGGCTGCTCTTGGAAGGAGGTTCCTGTAGGCGAGCAATCTCAGGCTGTGAACACCTGGGAGGAGGAGGAAGTTGTATTTCTAGTCTTTGTACTAATTGATGACTCCCTCACATGTGCACCTTAGAGAAAATCTTTGGCAACCATCCCTCTAAGTCACCCTTGGTCATACTGATGGTTGTGCTAGTTTCCCTTGGGACCGAAGCCTTAGCATCCTTAACATTGCCTTACCCACGAATAACGCATGTTCACTCCGGACTCACTCCACCCAGGGCTTCCTCTGCTCCCTACAGTTGACCACCCTGTTTTAGGTTTCTGTCTGTCTGTTTTTACATCGCAGTCGTTTACCCAGTGAGATCAAAGCAATTGCTTTATTTCTGGATAGGCTTAAAGGTTTCTTCTGAATTAGCCTTTGGACTTCCTACATAAGGGTGTAAGCATTTTCACCTCAAAGAGGACGTCACTATTGGTATGCCACTCACTGAGTCACTGCAAGAGCCTGGGTGCCAAGCACTACTTAACACCACCTCAGTCTAAGGGGCAGGGCGTTGATACAGTTGAGTGGCAGGGGACCAACCAAATGATCTAAGGCCATTGGTACCAAGCAGCTGCAGAACCTGTGCCTGCAAACACTATTGAGGCCTGTTGTAGGAGATTCTGACAGACAGGAAAAAACAGCCCCAGCTCCACCCCAATTGCCTCCCCTGCTGTCATTGTTAACCTCTACTTGAGAGCTGGATGTTTATTCTAAGGTCATCTATTTCTCAGTTACCCCTAAAACTGTAAATACTCTTACGTTCTATAACCAGAGTCCCCAGCATCAAGAACATCTAGACATGAGGGGGACCCTGTACCTGAGCCTTCCTCAGAATGCCAGCCAAAGATAAGATTCAAATCTGGAATTGTTCTCCCAACAGTATTTATGGCAGCATACTGATCACTTCTTGCATGCTTCATTCTTGATATAACAGTAATGGAACAGTGGAGAGACAGCGGTGGCAGTTGCCGCTGGGAAGCACAGAAGTAGGGCGAACCTCAACAGTAGAACCATAGACCACCCAACACCAGAGCTCCAGGCTCTGCCTCCCATATACTTGATGTAGATCCCAGTTTGTGATGCTTTCTCCAAGCTACTCCCTGTACTCCAGAAGTGACCTGAAGAAAGTTACTGCAGTGACGGGGAGAACAGAGCTCAGTAGAAGAGTGCTTTTCCAGTGAGCATATGTGTGGCTTTAGGTTCCTTCCCCAGCTCCCTCTGGGCACCCCTTTCTCTTCCCCATACTCAGTGGAAACAGCATTCTGAGTTGACCTTTGGGACTCCAGGTCTGAGCTTTCTTTTCATCTGCCAGGCCATAATGATCTCCTGGGGGCTAGAGGGATGGCTAGCAGGCTAAGAGCATTTCCTGCTCTTGCAGAAGACTCAGTTCAGTTGCCAACACCCACATAGGGGATAACAACCACCCTTAACTCCAGTTCCAGGAGACCTGATGCCTTCTTCTGGCCTCTGCAGGCACTGCACCAACGTGATGTTTAGTCACACATGCAGGCAAACACTCACATATGTGAAAGGAAAACAAATAGTTGGGCATGGAAAGGAATATGATCAAAATATGTTCTATGAAAAAATATTTAATTAAATGCTAAAAATATGTAAAAACTTTAAAATTAGATAAAATAATGACTTCCCACTCTTCCATGTTCATTCTCTCCCTCCCTCCCTCCCTCCCTCTTTTCCTCCCTCCCTCCCTCTCTCTCTCTCTCTCTCTCTCTCTCTCTCTCTCTCTCTCTCTCTCTCTCTCTCTCTCTCCTCTCCAGCTCACCTCTTCCTCTCCTCTTCTTTCTCATGCTTACTTAAATAAAAATCATAAAGTGCTACAACATCCACCTAGTGCTGTCAAAATGATCTCACTTTGTCCTTCAAACAAGGAACATTTTCTTTGAGAACATAGAGAAACAGATGCTGAAGGCAGTTGAGTAGCTGCATTGACACCTTGTAGGACCAGGTCTTGATAGAGCCTTTTGCCCAATTAATCAATTGCAGATAGTGAGAGTCGGTATGGCCACCGCTGCCTGCCATACCCACGCATACCCCTTCTCTCACCTCACTCAGATCCTTTCTGCTACCTTGGTTCATTTTGGCTCCTTGGTTATACATCATTACGACAGCAGTGGAAACATTAAGACAACAGTGGAGGGCTGGAGAGATGGCTCAGTGGTTAAGAGCATTGACTACTCTTCCAGGGGTCCTGAGTTCAATTCCCAGCAACCACATGGTGGCTCACAACCATCTGTAATGGGATCTGATGCCCTCTTCTGGTGTGTCTAAAGAGATCAACAGTGTCCTTACATACATAAAATAAATAACATCTTAAAAAAAAAGACAACAGAGGAAATCATCCTGGCTTTGACTCCTTGGAGCTTCTTATTAGCAACTTTTGAGCCTCAGCATCCTAACATAGAGAGAAGGTACCAACACCCCACCTCCACAGTCACAGTGTTTTTTGAGGCTTAGATTAAACAGCACTGATAAGCACATTGCACACAGACTGGATACATACTCTGTGCTTACCTAGTGTGTTATGTCCCTGAGGACAAAGGAACTGATGGTCAGACATGGTGGGAAAAGCATGGTGTCGTGGTGGGACAGTTGGTCACCTTGAGTCTGCAGTTAGGAAGCCAAGAGAGAGAAGCACTGGTGTGCAGCCCTTTCTCCTCCTCCTCTTTCTCCATCTCCTGAGATTTATTTATTTTATGTATGTAAGGACACTGTTGATCTCTTCAGACACACCAGAAGCGGGCATCAGATCCCATAATAGATGGTTGTGAGCCACCATGTGGTTGCTGGGAATTGAACTCCGGACATTTGTAGAAGAGCAGTCAGTGCTCTTAACTGATGAACCACCTCTCCAGCCTCTCTTCTTTTTCATTCAGCCTGAGACCTCAGCCCAAGGGATGTAGCTGTCAGTATTCCAGGTTTGTCTTCCCACTTCAGACACCTCTGGAAACAGTCTCCTAGTCAATTCTAAGTCTGAGCAAGTGAGAAGTCAAGGCTATCTTCACCTCCAATGTATATACTCCACAGTTGTTTCCTTCCTTCTCACTGTAGGGCACCCCCACTGTTGACCCACAGTTCTCACTCATTTTGTGTGTGTCACATGACTACAGTGTTACAAAATACAAACTATTAAATGAGCTGCTAAGAGTAAAATGGGGGAATGTACAGGCTTTGTAAGACAGTTCTAGAATCTGGTGGATGGCACCCCAGACTTTTCCATTAACAAACCGGATAAACAGCATCTCTGGCCCCTCCTCTGTCAAAGCAATAACTATCTGCCTGTTGAAGTATTGTGAGGCCCAACTGAGATAATCACACCATTGCACTGGATGGGCTTCTCAGCATGCAGTCAACACCTAACACAGTATGGCTGCCAGTACTGTTCTGTATGTGTCGGAGTCTCACTGTGTAGCTGGTAGAGAGCATGGCCCACGTGACTATTATAGAGTCAGAGACTCATCAGTCCTGGAGAACCAACCTCGGGCACTTAAGGATGCTAAGGGTGGCCTCTAGCCAATAGGCAGTGAGGAAGCAGGGATCCCAGCCCTACAAGTAAGAATAACAGAAGCCAGCTAACTCATGTGAGCTTGGCAGAACATCCCAAACTCCAGAAAGGGACAGGCCACCTGTGCTCTAATGGCAGCCCTATGAGGCCCGGAGGCAGCATCTAGTCATGCACAGGCAGGCTCCTGACCTACGCTGTTGACTCAGCAGATACGTGCCGTTTGAAGCTGCTTGGTTTGTGATTCTTTTGCATAAAGCAAGGAAAAAGCAAATACATACTACTTTTGTTGGTAGATAAGCTGGACTTGGCAAGGGTAGATAACCCCTAAATAGAAGAATTGACTCCATAATACAGAGTGGTATCTCCCAAGATTTCAATTAAAATTGTAAAAGACAAAGACTAGAGAGAGGGCTCAACAGTTAAGAGAACTCATGACTCTTATCAAGAACCTAAGTTCAGCTTCCAGCACTGTCATGGGGTGGTACATCCATCAGCAACTCCAGTTCCAGAGGATCTGATGCCCTCTTCTGGCTGCCAGGGCATGTGGTTCATAGATAGGTAAAAGATAGATACCAAAAAAAAATCTATACACAAAAGATAAAAAATTTTCAATGTAGAAGATGAAGTAGAGGCAAATTCCCTGTCTAGGAACACAACTGCATCAGCAATGAAGTGTTTCACCCCTTGGAGATGATCTTAATCTTCAGTGGACATTTTGGTTCTTTTCTAAGCTTGTCAACTCAAAGAGCAGAAGTGTCTTGGTTCAGGTTTTACTGCTGTGAGGAGACACCATGACCAAGGCCACTCTTATAAAGGACAACATTTAATTGGGGCTGGTTTACAGGTTCAGAGGTTCAGTCCGTTATCAAGGTGGGAGCATGGCAGTGTTTATGGAGATGTGGGGTTGGAGGAGCTGAGAGTTCTACATCTTCATCCAAAGGCAGACAAGAGAAGACTGGCTTCCAGGCAGCTAGAATGGAGTCTTAAAGTTCATGCCCACAGTAACACACTTCCTCCAACAAGGCCATGTCTACTCCTATAAGGCCACACCTTCTAACAGTGTCACTTTCTGGACCAAGTGCATTCAAACCACTACAAGAAGACATCTCCAAAATGCACCCCTTTCATTCACTTGGCTCCAGGAAGGGCTCTGCCTAAATTAAACCGAATGACAAAGTGTCTCTGTGTATCTAAACTTCTCCTTTGGTGTCACAGTGACTTAAAAACCTACTTGAAAATTCTTTCTATTCAAAACTCTCCTTCCTAAGGCAGCCTTCCTCTGGCTCACTCTCAAATATGATGGAAAAGCAGGCAGGAACATATTAAATACATAGTAACACTTCATATATTTGAAGGCAAATAAATCCCTCTTAATGCTTGTCTTCCCAGAACAAAAATCCCCTCCTTCCTAACCCATCTCTCCAGTTCCCTGAAGTCTCCTGCACAGGTTTTGTGCTACCTATGTCTTTGGCCTTTGCCACAGAAAATGGAACTCCAACCACAGCAAATAACCGATGTTCTATCAGGATGATGGAGACAGGAGGGTATTCAGAGACTCTCATTTTCTACAACATATCAAGTATGAGCTCCTAGGATTATATGGGAACGAAAAGGTCAGCAGAAAAAAAGAAACAAAAATCAAAAAGTTATTTAAAAGCCAGGAGGTAGTGGAATTTTTTTCTTAGGGAACTAATCAGGTGCAGGAAGACACAAATGGACACAGCGAGAATTAGTCCAGAGAAGAAACTTTGTCATGGGCATGATAAAAAAATGGGAGCCAAAGAAAGAGGTAGGTCATTCACTTTCATTGTGGTTCTCCAGCATGGCTTCAGAGCTGTTCGTGTCAGACCACCTTGTGCCTTTACTGGCACTGACCTAATGAATTGTTCTAAACTGGTGCTTAAGACAAAGGAATGTATGCTTAAAAATAGTGCTGGAGATCCAAAGTCTGAAATCAAGGCATGGGGGCGGGGTAGACTATCTCAAAAGACTCTCAAGAAGTCTCAATCCCTTTTGTGTCCTTGCCAATAATCACCAGCATTCCCTGGTCTAAAGACTTCACTCCAATCATGCCTCTGCCTGCGTATGACATTCCACCCTTGGTCTCTGATTTTGACTTTCCCTTCCTATTTATTGTCCTAAAGATGCCAGTCAAACTGGGTTAAGGGACCCACTTCAGGGGAATGTGACATCATCTTGACTAGTTATTTAGATCCTATTTTTATATAATCACCTTTTGGAGATCCTGGGAAGATCATGGATTTTGCTGTGGTGTCATCAAGATGCCTGGAATACTCTCATCTCCCCCAAATGTGATGATGCTAGACAATGGGGCTGTGGGAGCTGAGAGGGTCCTAGAAGGGACTTCAGAAAACTCCTTACCTCTCCTGCCTTTGAGGGCACATAAAAAACTTGGCCCTTGTTGAACACCAAATCAAGCAGCTGTTACCTTTTAATTTCCAGTTTCCAACAGTGTAAGGTATAAACATCTGTTGTTATGAAGCTCCCAATCAATGGGCATTTTGTGATCATTCTGAACAGACTAATATGGCCAAGTGTATCTAAGACGTAATTATGAGTGTGGCTGATCTGGCCTTCCCTAGTGTCTGATCAATCAGAGGCGCATCTCAACAAATCCAGATTCGGACACGAGAGCCGGAGATGTAGCTTGGTGACATTTGCCTAGCATGTACAAGACTCCTGGCTCAGTAATTTCTAGCACTGGGCGTGTGTTGGGGAAAGCACAAATGATTTTGAAATTGGAAGTGTTGAGAGCAGTTGATTTTTGTGTAACTTGGGGAATCTACTAGGCTATATCTGTTCAGAAATTTATAAAAATAATGGAATCAATCTCCTTAGCAGGATGCAAAACTTACCTGCAAAGAAGGGGTGGGCCATTATCCTCAAACATTGGGCCTCTGTGTATTTTGGTGCAAATCATTATTTTGCTATGACTATAAAAATGTATTCGTGTATGAATATGCAAATCTACACATGTATGAATGTATAAATGCATGGTTTGTGCTTGTTAATCTGGGGCCAAAGTATGACTGTTTTAGACACTGGCTTTAGATCATAATTCACAAAGCAACCCCTAGCCGTCCTGCAGAGGTTGCATCCTTGGCTTGCAACAATACAAAAACTCCTGAGGGACATCACCCCACAATCCAAACAAAGCCCAAGAATCCAATCTGATCGCAGATCCAGAAGTGGAAAGTCAGGGTTCAAGGTCATGGAGCAGGAAAACACACTATGTCTTCAGCCCACAAGAAACAGAGAGGCCATCCTCAGAGGACACGTTTCCGGCTTCCGCTCTGCTGGGTAAACACACCTGCCTCGGAGGCTATATGAAGATCCTGAGTTTTAGTGCTGTCAGCAGAACTTCCTGGCTGTCTGAAAAGCTTTGGGCTGTGTCCTTCCAACTTGCTGAGTTCTTTATTGCAGAACAGCCTGGAGGCTTTGACTGTCTCTGGGGGCATGGGAAAGGAGGGGACATGAAAAGAATGTAAGATAGCATTCAAAACACAGGAGTGTGCAGAGCCACATGGAAATTCAATGATGATGTCTCCTTTGGGGACTATGCTGTTGCCTGGAGCCTGAACTTCTATTGCTCTGGAAGGAATTATGCAGCAAAGGCTGCTTCTGCAAAGACTGCAGGCTCAAGTTTCCTAGACAATATTCTGAGTTTGAGTGGACATGTCTCAACAAGATGCTTATCCACTGGCCGAGCAACACAGTAGTGGTTTGGTGCTTTATTGGGAGAGAGGGTACATTCATTCATCGAGGCAATGGCTTTTTGCTTCTAAATCGGGATCTTTCTGACTCAAACACACCTAGAGAAATAACAGTGATTCTGACCTTGGTTTTCATGTGGCCTTATACATTTTAAAAAGCTTAAGGGAGAAACTGGGCCACTTAAATACTGAAGCCTGGCTCGAATTCCATACCTGTCCCCTTATGTACTTTAAGATTTGAGCTGTTCACACTCGGCATGGCTCCTGTATCTAAATAGCATGGGTGCCACCAGAGAGCCGTGTGTCTGTGGGCATGTTCTGGGGGAAGCTGCATTGGGATCCTCAGGTTAAGAATAGTAAGACTAGACCATATGCAGCTGAGACTTGTCATCTTCTTTGGCCACCTCCTTCCACAAAGGAAACCCTGAAGCCTTAACCTTACCCTCCCCCACTCCAATCTACTGTCTCACCTTACCCTTCTCCCTTCCTATACCCAACTCACACAGCAAGGGTCAAGCTCTGTGTGTGGTGTCTTGTTTTGTTTTTTGTATGTTTTTTCATGACCAACAGTCATAAACTATATCATTTGAAACCAACAGATACACCTTCCATCTTCAACAGGTGAGCAAGCAGAGGCCTGGCTCTTGAGTTTACCCTTGGCTTTCACTCTTCACAGGGAGCAAGCAGTTTTACCTGAAGAAGGAAGACTAACCCAGAGGGGGAAAATGAACGGGTTCTGGAATAAAAGCTTTGCTTTGAGGCACACCAGTAGCCCATGTACGCTTTCCCCAGACACTCTCTAGTGGAAGCCCCAAGACAATGCAGGTGAAAAATTTAAGAGAAAGGTATCCTGGAGGGAAAAAAAATCCACAAAATCTGGAGTTCTAAAATCCCAAATGGCCTATTAAAAGATTAGCTATCAAGGAACGAGGGCAAGGCTGAGCAAAGATGGGGTAGGGAGAATGTTTCCCATGTCAGAGCCAACCACTTCCTGTGCCCTGTAACTGAACATTCTATCCGGTCCATTTGGGGTGAAGGGGTCAGTAGAAAGTGAGTCTGGCAGTTAGGCTCTGTGAAGCCATGTTTGTTAAATAGCCTCGTTAATGAGCAGTAAATAAATGCTGACACACATGTGTCATGGAAACAAAGCCCAGAGATCTGTATCTTTCTGGTAGCATTTCGAGATCCCCTCAGCACCGACAGTGGTGTGAAGTCTGGGAGGTTCTTACAAACCATGGAATTCCAGCTATCCCCTGCAGCTCAGTGAATCTATTTTAATTAGAATTTTTGGACTAGAGTACATGATATTCCTAAGATGACAATATTACTCCTGGGGTTTTAAAACTTCTTTCTGAGCTTCACACTGTGTTTGCCTCTTCTGCTCATAATGATTTATTGTCTTTTCTTTCTTCTGGTTCTTTTGAACACTGCTTACTCTCTGTGTGTGTGTGTGTGTGTGTGTGTGTGTGTGTGTGTGTGTGCGCGCGCGCGCGCGCGCGTACCTTTTTACGAGCTTGTCTCCCTTTCTCGAATTTCCTGTCATGAAGTCAGAGGATACATTTTTATTTTGTAATAAGGTTGCTTGAGTCACTTCCTCAATCTCTCTCTGGAGAGTTGGGTTTCAATAAAAAAAAAAAAAACATTTCGTGGGATCTCAGAGTGCCTTTCCCTTTGTAGCTAGCTCCCTGTTTTGGGGTGATGGAGAGGAAATGGAAACGAGCTATTGTCAACTATTGGCAGCAGCAGAACACACATACTTAGAAAGAGTGGGAGCCAGGGTGCTCTGTACTTTCAAACAGCAGCCCCCCTCCTTTCCTTAGCTTCCTATAGAGCATAGTGTCTATAGAGTAAGACTGGTCTACCCACACTCTCTTCTCAGATCCATTTCTCTGCTGCTGGGGCAGTGTGCACAGGGCCCTAGGAAACAGACTGATTGCTTCCATCCCTCTTGAAAATATTTATAACTAAACACTGGCAATCGCCCTGGGAAGAAGGCCTATACATTTCCTCTTGACTCCCACCTCTCCCTATCTTGAAACCCAGGATGAATCAATCCTAGAATGGGACTGAAGAAGGGAGAAAGAATCTTTGGGAGAATCTGATAACGACCACTTATCTGATGGGCAGCACTCCGGTCTAACGTGAACATCTTGGTTTGGCCAGGGTAGCTGCTCACGGCAAAGAAAGGGCGAACGCTGAACGCTGCAGGGCAGTGCAGAACCCAAGCAGGAGAGGGCTCAGAGACATTCTACTCACTCTTAGAATGATACCTCACGCCACAGGCTGATGTGCATGCCAGGCTGGCAGCCTGGGTACCCCCTCCAAAAGAACAGTGGGAAAAGAAAACACACAGAAATGCAGGTCTGAACCTGGGGCTTTGTTGAAATACTGGGTCTCCTGCACCTTAGGTGCCTTTAGCAGACATCCTTCTGTTCAATCCACGTGGGCATAAGATGTCACATGCCATCTTGGTTTTGAGACAGGAGTTACATCTGAGAGACTAGAATGGTTCGGGGCATCCTGAAGTCTTTCCACTCAGCTTACTGATGGGAGAACATCAGAACCGGTAAATGGTCATGGTGAGCCGAGATTGTCTTTTGGCCTTGCCTCTTATGGGTTTTGTTGTGGGGAAGTCACCGGAATTATCTGAAAAAATAGGAATGATAACGTCTATGGCACAGTTTGATTGTCAGAACTGCGTAAGACAATGCACATAAGGCTCTCGAATAAGGTGACCTCAGTGAAAACTTAGTTTGTCACTGGCACGATTGTGCTCGTGCTGTGATGGTTTCCTGGCCAGCTCAATCTGCTGGGACTTCAGTGTTTGCACAGACTAAGGCAGGCCAAACCCCGTGTCTTCAGGAGGTTTATACCACATTCATAGACAAATCCCTTTGTTGGCAGGACTGGCTGGACACCTAGTCAGAATGGTACTGCCAAATGCCACCTGTGCCCCTCGTCTTCTCACCTGGCCACAAGGCATGAAGGGTGAGACACCCCCACACCTTCCTGGAATGGTTTTCCTAATAACATTCCAATTTTCATTTCATTTTCTCATTTTTTCTAGCTGCCCAGGACACGAAATTAGAATTGGTTGTGATTATTTTTTTTTCTGAGACTAAAAAAATTATAGAAGCAGACAGACATTTAGAAACTTTTCAAGCCTTTTCCCACTATCTTCAAGACCAGCTGGGTGAGAATCCTCAGATCCATTTTTGTATGGTCTTGTACAGAAAGCTGAATTTATGTGTGTTGTCAAAGGTTTCCCTGGACATTGTTTCTACACAGCTGTCTATGAGGAGTCTTCCTGTGTTCTGGGGGAGGAGCCCTCCATCCCACAAGGAGGATCCTAAACACTGACTCTCTCCGTACTCATTGCTAGGCCCTCCTTCTCTTCCATCAGTGGTCCTCAACCCTCCTGATGCTGCAACCTTTTAATACAGTTCCTTGCACTCTGGTGACACCAACCATAAAATTATTTCATTGCTACTTCATACCTGTTACTTTGCTGCTGATAATAATCCTAATGTAATTATCTGATGTGTAGCAATATCTGACATGTGACACCCATAGAGGTTGTGACCCACCCTGAACACCAGTTTGCAGCCTGCTTCTTCTCCAGACTACCCAAGACCCCTGCTCAGGCTTCCCTTTGTCTTCCTATCGAAAAGTAGTAATGATGCCTTCGACCTCACTAGTCCTAAGAGGATTCATGATGGATAAACAGACAGGGAAGCCAGTGATTTAGTAGCCTAACATTAAATGTTGGTCCTGTCTGACTCACATGATGGTGTGAACTCTGGGAGATGGAGGGAAGCCTATGGCAGTGTATAATAGGATCAGCCTCTTTGTTCCCCATCTCAAACCTTCTGTCTTCTGGGCTGTGATTGGTGGCAGTGAGTTTAGGCTGATAATTTCCAGGAGTTCCTCCTCTCATTAACTCCCATCCCTACTTAGGTCCAGAAATAAAATCGGTCTCTGGGAACCAGTCCCATTCTGAATGGTATGTGATTTGTAACACCCTGTCAATGAAATGCTATTGAAAGACTCTCCTTCATAGACTAAAGTCCTTGAGCCCAGAATTAAATCCTGCATGATCAAAGAACACTGCTGTATTCCCACCAAAATGCACAATTTCTATATTCCTCAACAGAGCAACCATCAGTTACCACCAAAGCAATTCCCTTCGGCTACAGGAAAATTATTTCCATCTTGGAAGTTGGCTTGACTTCCGTGAATGCATGAAAAAGGCCCCTGCCCACGGTACATTCTGTGCAGATACTGGAAAGCATGCTTACTGAGGGTTGTTGTGGGTCCCTGTGCAAAAGCAGGATTCTGTTAGGAAGAAATATGGGAAACAGGCAGATACTGGGTAAGCCACTGCTGTCCTAGATTAGTCTTCTAGGCACCCCATAATCTGGAGAAAAATTAATATAGCTGGTTGTAAATTTCAAATGGAGAAATTATGCTTGAAAAAAAAAAAAACTCTGTAAACTTCAAAGTAAAGTCACAATGAAGGCCAGTACCATGCCTTCAATGCTTTCCTTTGCTTTGCCTGAAGAAGGCCATCTCAGGCACAAGGCTTCACTGTTCGGTCTTACGTGAGCTCCTCTGCCTCAGCCCCACTATCTCGTTCTCTAAGATGGCTAATGAAAAAGTGCACTTCCTCGTGCCCTTGCGCTCGTGCCGAAGACGCTTCAGAGCAGTTGTCTGCAGCCTTCGAATGCTGCAACTCCACATTGTGGTGACCCCCCCAACCATTAAGTTACTTTTCTTGCTACTTCCTGACCATAAATTTGCTACTGCTATGAATCATCATGGTAACGTCTGATATGCAGGATATCTGGTATTTGACCCCTGTGGAAAGGTCATTAGACACCCCCACAAAGGGGGCATGACAGGTTTAGAAACACTGTTTTAGAGACAGCATAGACAGAGGTGAAAGAAGGAAAGCCAGGAGTCCTTGCACTACACCATGCGCTTGCAGAGCCAAAAGTCTTAAATCTAAAGGATTGTCAGACATGTCTGCAATTTCTCTTGCTCACGTCAGTTACCAAATTGGAAATCCCTTTCCTCTTTATCTCCATCCGAGAATGTCTGCTAATGACTGAGAATAAAGACAAGCCCTACCCCCTTAACTTAAACTCAAAAGACCATGGGTTGGCTCCTCTCTGAAAACGTATAGAAACCAATGGCCACGTGGGGTTCATCCTCAGCCACAGCTCCATTTGTTGTAAAAATATAAAAATCTCCCCAAACAGACTTCTTTTCTAAGTCATTATAGATACAGCTTCCAGAATTCTAGAGATTACGAGGTGTCCCTCCTGATGGTTATCCTGATTGGTCTATACAACCTTCCCCCAGGTGATTATAATCAGGTAAATAGAAGGCTGATTGTCCTCATTAATTTACTGAGTTGGGGATAATCCCTAGATCGAGGAATCTTAGGTTGAAGTATAGGGAACTACTAACAACCAAAGATCTTTGACTCGTGAACAGAGACTTCACATGGTTGAACCTGGAAAGTGAGGTGTATATGGGAAAGAATGAAATCCCTAGTATATTGGTCAGTAAACTAACATATTTGATGATCTGGCATTTGGAGGAATTATGGGTGGAGGTGGATCTTGGAATTCTTTCTAAGTTGGCTTTATCGTACACTGGCCATATACACTTGGTTACACTTTCCAATCTCTGCACCTTGGTTTCTGTAAGTGCGCACTATAGTAGACACAGCACCTATTTTGGAAGGATTCAATGATACATACAATTTTCAAAATGATAACTGTCTCTTGGCAGATATCAGCTATTAGTTTTAGTGCGTTTTTTGTTACTTCCGGGCACATGTGATGAACCCATTGTGAACACCCTGGTACCTTCTTCATCCACGAGTGACGCTCCATCTTGTAACTCATTTCAGTGGCTGTGCTCTCCACGTGTTCTGAAGGTTATTAAAATGGAAACAACCATTCGCTCACATTTCAGCACACTGGGAAAAGGTTTGTTTTTCCCATTCGTGTGTTCATCCACAGAGGTTGCAATCACCAACTCTCAAAACCAATTAGAGTCAGTGAATTACCCACAGACATAAAAATTAATGAAATTTTCTGCCATAATTGTTTCCTAGAAAACATTGGTAACTAGAGGGACACAAACTCAAATGAAATGACTAGCTTCATCAGCTTCTCAAGTCCCAGGCTTGGGCCACCAGCCGTCCCTACCTCCTCCCCTCACCCCCACTATCCCCCCCACCCCCTCCCCCGAGCCTTCTAAGGAGGGTTTACTTTTTATTTGATTGATTGCTAAATCCTAGCCCACAGTGTTAGGAGTACCTTAGAAAGCTCATTTGGGCTCATTCCAGACTTGATGAACAGCTACACTACCTGAATAACCAAGGAAGCCCACCCACCCATCATTTTTCTCCTTTGAGGAAGCTAGGCTATTTTAGCTGAGCTGCAGTCAAGGGAAATCTGCTAAGTAGGCTAAGTGTAGAGGACAGAGGGCTGTCCTAAAAGACAAGCAACAGCTACCGCCCACCGCCCTCATGCTCCCAGCAAATGACAGCCTGTTTGGGAGACAGAGCCTGAGCAGGGGTGAACAGATTTCTTCTTTCATAAAATCTGCTGCTCAGATGGTGTGGCCGGGTTGATCATGCTTGGCTTGAAACTTTGAGAACTCAAGGACACAGGAACCTTGGCGACTGCTCCCTTTTAACCTTTCCCCCCTCAGTTCTATTCTAAATTAATCTGTTAATATCCAAGGGGGCAGGCACCAAAGCCTTACCAGGTCCCTCCCCACTTTGTACTCATGGAAAGTATCCATCAGGGTGCCCGAACAATACAATTCAAAAGCAATTTGGGCCAGGCACTGTGATTTATACTTCAAGACTCAGAACACAATACTCCATAACAAGTTACCATCTCATGCTGATACTTTGAACTGAAGAAAATTGAAGAGCCTTAGAAGTGAGTCCCTTGACCTCCCCATGACCTGGTTTTCTCTTGTTCACGGTCTCTCTCAAAACCGACCACAAGAATTTCTCTTCTTTGAGATGGATCTGGGAAACTATGCGCTTTCTTTCCCAAGACTAGCAACAATACCTAGAAATGTCACTCTATCCCGGTGCTTCTCAACCTTCCTAAGGCTGAGACCCTTTGATACAGCTCCTCCTGTTGTGATGACCCCCAACCACACCATTAGTGCATTGCTACCTCAAACTAATGCTAGTACTGTTATGGCTTGTAGTGTAAATGTCTGTTTTCTGATGGTCTGAGATGACCCTTTTAGAGTCATTTCCCCAGGTTGAGAACCAATGCTCTAACCTTTCTGTGTCTTTCTGTGTAGAAACCTGTGGCCTGCTGGTTTTAAGAGTGTTGAGGGAACTTACCTAAAAACACCTGTCCAGATACCAAAGCCCCTATGTACTATCAACCTGCTAATACCTGCTTGTCATCACCGTTGACATATCTGTCTGCTTCACTATGTGGGGACGCTGACCAGGCAATTCATTCAAGCATTTGTCTGCCTTATACCACTGAGCTCTGCAGTAACTGTCTGCAGGAATAGGTGCCAGTCCTATTCTGTGTATAATAAGTACACTGAAGTTCAAAGGCATCATTAGCCCAAGTTTATACAATTGAAAATACAGTATAATAGACCTGAAAAGAGGCACCCTTTCCTAAAGACTGAGTCCTCTCCATTTGTAAAGTGTTCCTACTCTAGTTCTCATGAGGCCAAACAGCACACATATGGTCCTTTGAGCCTCTTCACAGTATTTAGTACCCAGCTGAGTGTGGATTTGAACCTCGTTTTCGTTTCTCAATTGGTCATTTAGAACTATGCCTTCTGAAGTCAGTTGGATAGATGTCAACCTCCAACAGCTGTCCTGTCCATTTCTTGCCTTCATTCCATCTTGTTATTCTGCCTATGGTGGCATCCTTGACTGCACCAAACAAAAAGGCGAGAACCATTAGTTTTGGGGAACTGTCACAGGTATGAAATGAATGTAGAAAATTTGGCTCTCAGCCTGATGAAACTTGAGGAGTCAAGCAAGCACATGTTGTTGGTCAAGTTTGGAGATTTGTCAAAAGATCTCTGACTCCTTAGCTCCACATTCTTTGGGTGCTTGGCAGCCTGGTCAGTATATAGCACTAACTTTAAACTTTCCAGCCCCGTTAGCATCCCAGGATTGTTAAACACACGGAGGTACTTGGTAATTCATCTTGCTCAACATTTTCACAGCCCGGTGAGCATGCATCCATTATCATAGACATCACGTTAATCTTTAACAAACATGGCTGGCCTGTTCTCGGCCTTCACATACTCCATTTTTGTTCACCTGTCATGAAATATACTATGTATATACAAATAAACAATTCGTGAAGCAGTGGTGTTTCTGTCTTATCTCAGGAAAGACAATCAAGGTTGATGTAGTGTTAGGAGAGAAGATTCCCAGTGTTTAGAGTCTGGGTAACTGGGATTCCCAGCCCTGGTGAGGCCTCCTCCCACTCAAGACCCACAGGATCACAGCCTGCCTGACAGTTCTCCGAGTAATAGTAGCACCATTTCTTATTCCCTGGGGATATGTGTCTACAGTTTGCACAGCACTGTAGTAGCTGTCTGTGGTAGCTGGCTCCAGCAGGTTGCTAAGTTCTGTGAACAGCCACTCCTGTTACACGGAAGTTTATGCTGTGGTTTATTCTAGATCTTTTTGTTTTTTCTCGCACTTTTTTCTTTTTTACATTTTTTGTAGTGGTATGCCCTCTGTTCATACAGTATAAATGTATGTTTATGGTTTAGCACCAGGATAGCATTGTCCATTTGGACATCTCCTCAAAATCCAGCAGACAAAGCAAGCTTGCTATGTCAGCCATGGGAGAGTGGCCTAAAACATATGAAAAAAATTTTACAAGCTGTTCCTTGTTTCTAGTCGCCTAGAGTTGATCTTCCGAGGCTAGGTTTAAAGATGGAATACTAGACTCTTGGTGTTCTTCACTGTGCAAGCTCACTGAGCTTCTCTGTGAAACATGCCAAATGAAACAATTTGACCTAAGCCTTACCACTCGGATGTACATTCTTATAAAAATAGGACCCAGAACCAATATCTAGACTTCAATTTTGTCTCTGTCCCTCTCTGTCTCTGTCTATCTCTGTCTCTCTGCCCCTTTCTTTCTATCTGCCTCTGTCTCTGTTGCTCTGTCTCTGTCTCTGTCTCTCTCAACAAGATCTCATGTAACCCAGGATGGCCTTGAACTCGTTACGTAGCCTTCAATGATCTTAACTTCTTTATTATCTTGCTTCCATCTCCCAAGGGTTGGAATTATGGTGGTCTGGGCCACCATTAATGTCAAACACCTTCTTTGCTTTGCTTTGTTCATTCCTTCTTTTCTTTCTTTCTCAGAAACTGGAGGCAACTTATCCGATGCTCTGTCTGGATTGGCATGAGCTTCTATTCCCACAGTACTCAACATTCTCTCACTTATTATTTCATGTAGAAAACAAAGCTGACCATGATAGGGTAACACAGGAAAAGGTATTAAAGTATTCAGTCAATCTGATGTAACCACCACTAAATTGTCTTTGTGTTAAATAAAATTGAACATAAGGATATACAACTGGGGCATAGATATATAGGGAAATACCCCAGAATTTTCCTCTTCAAAATATGGAAAGATAAACGGATTGGGTTACACAGTTTACTTGGGGCTGGGGAACAGATATTGTAGATGAGAATCTCTGTCTTATTGTCCCCCCTCACCTTTTGCTTGTTTGAGACAGTTTGGTAAGTAGCTGTGGATGGCCTCAACTTCACAAATTCTTCTACCTCAGCTTCTTCTAAAATTAGAGGTATGTACCACTATATATACCCTGTCCTATCTATGCATTTAGTAGGGGAAAGGTGTCGCTGAGTGAAGAACATAGATAAATACACCCTTATGAAGTAAACTATGGTAAAGATCGTAAGCAGTGAACTTTAGGACTACATTCAGCTGCATTTAATAGAACATTCCATAGCACTGGCCAAATGAAGAATGTGGGAAGTTCCACACAGCTGTGCAATCTGCGTTGCTATTTTAGCATCTAAATTAGAAGGTTTTTTTTCCTATGTTCATGATTGAGAAGCATCTCACACATGTTTTGGGCAGAAGCAAAAGAAGAAAAGGCAGGCCTCCCTAGGAGCCTCTGTCGTGTCCTGCTAACAGGACACACCCACAGAGCTCTACTAGTGTCAAGAAAACTTTAAAATTGAGTTTCAACTACCAGAGGTAAAAAAAAAAGTGGAAGAAAGAAGAAGACACTTGTATAGCATATGAATGCAACTTTGTGTCATATATAGGATATGGAAAGCTATGTTTGAAAGAGACAGGGATGTATGTGAACACTCCAAGTCATTCACTTACATAGACCTGTAAGCATGTAAAATTGCTACTCTTGGAAGTAACTCGCGTCATTCCAGGAAGAAACTTCATGTGTAGAAGGAGTCACTTTGATAACTATCTGAACCCAGAGTAACGCACAGCATGCATCTCAAAACCAGGCTGTGCTTTTCTCCAGCAAGTTGCATGTAGGACTGTTGAATAAATGATAAAATTTTATTTCTTTGTAAGAAATCACCCTAGAGAAAAACTCAACAAGCTTTATAAGTAACTTAAGTACTGTATTTATAGAGTCATTAAGAGTACTAGAATTTTTTTGATCACACTTTATTGCATAGCATGGAAGATACTCTCGTGCTGTAATAACATTGGCAGTGTTATAGCTTCATCAAGTCTTCAGAATGTTTCTCTGGTGAATTCCAGGGTCTCTTCTGTATAATAAACCATGAGTTGTATGGTTGGAGATCACAGTACTATCCTTAGAGAATCATGGCAGAGATTAATGTGGGCTACACTGATTAGAAAAACTCACCACTTGATTCTGGAGTATTCTAATGAACACACAAGAAGATACTTTTAAAGGTTAGATTACACTTTCAAAGAAGCAGCATCACAATTCAGAAGCCTGTCAACTTTTTCTTTCTGGAATGTTTTTGGGGAAACACCAAAACAAACCCAAAAGACCACTAAGATAGTCAAAACAAGCCTCACAGAGTCAATGTACTGAAGTTTAAATGTTTTATTTCTAAGGAGACCTCTCTCTGAGACTGTTTATTCTGGCTTTGCTTAAACGTTTGCTAAGAATGGTTATTTAGTCTCTTCATTCAAAGGTGAGTAGGGATAAATGACAAGTTTGAGGGGGAAAAAAAGCTGGTTTATTCATAGTAGCAATAAACTGTCAGAACAGAATGAGCCCAAGGAAGGGAAAAAGAATCTTCTAAAATCCAAGACTAAGAATTACAAAAGCATTGCTCTGTAGTACCATTAGTGAAGGGGAATTAATAATACTCAAGGGAGCTCTGGGTTGCTACAGTGGCTACCATTTTTTAACACTTCAATGCCCAATGACAGTAAAAGGTTGAGCTGGGGCTAGATACATGGCTGATCTGAATTCAATTCCTAAAACCAAATACTAAGGTCCTGTTCCCAATTGATTCTTGATCTGTTAGTAAAGAAAGCCACGGGCCAATTGCTGGGCAGAAGGGACACGTGAGACTTCCAGGTCCTTGGAGGCAAGCAGGGAGAAGCAAAGAGGGAGAATGGAGTTTGCCATGCTTTGGAGAGAACAGGGTAACCCTGTGAGGTCTCCAGAGGAGCAGTGGGCTGTAGCAGATGGTCAGGGCAGTTTAACAACTAGAGTTTAGGGCAGATGGAGAGACAGAGATAAGAAACTGGTAAGGACATAATTTTCCAGGCATGAGATAGTTTCACCCAGCAATTGTATTGAAAAGGCAAGTTGAAAATGAACAACTGTGTGAGTGTCTTTTATCAGAGAATTCAAAGGAAGTCAGGGGTGGGGGTGGCAGGAGGGCTAGTAGGGTGCTCACCTCCTGGAGCAAAGATGAATAGAGAAAAACTACACACAACAGAGAGAAAAGGCTCCCCAAAGATGCTCTCTGACCTTTACATGTGGGCCATGTTTGCACATACCTCTGCCACAACACTTTAAAAAAAACTTTTTATTGATTCTTTGTGAGTTTCACATCATGCACCTCAGTCCCTCTCATCTCCTCATATCTACCCTTTGACCTTACAAACTCCCTCCCAAAATAAAACACAAAAACAACAAAATAAAACACAGAAAACATTTCATCATTGACACTGGACTTTAAAAAAAAGATTGACTTGAATTGAAGATCAGCATGTAAAAAGTCAGAGAAATATGTCCTATATTCCAATAAAAAGCTTAACTCAAATGCCTAATATTTCTCTTAAACAGAATAAGCCTCAGTTATCTGGGAAATTCTCAGTTTCTGGCTAAAATCAGGAAAGATGTTACTTCAGCCCTATAAGTGAAAGTCTGTGTATATATGCAATTTGTACAAACACAAGAAAACTATCAATGTTAAGAGCTATTCATCCCTTTTTAATTATAATCCATTTAAGTCAAATATTGCCATACTTGAACACACACTGAAATAAACATGTTCAAGCACATTTATTGACCCATATCAACCCCTTAAGTTCATTTGATTCCAGTGCAAATTGGTTCCAAAACACTTGTACCCCCTTCTCCGTCCTCTCATATATAACATAGGCTGGGCTGGACCAGACAGAAAACAGAGCAACCAAAATATATCACTCATTTACAGCAAGCATATGGAGCTCTCAAACATGTTTTAATCAGCGTGGTCTAAAAGAGCCATAGAACGGTAATGCTTCACTTCCAGTAAACACACATTAAGTATTTCCCATTAGAGAAGTATCGAATAACAGTCTCGAAATCAGGCCTTCCCAGATGTGTTCTCTATTCAATAACCCTGATGCTTAAAAAGGCATGCATTATAGGGTGCTTGGTATCCTGACAGGATGTGATACTGGGTTCCTTGGCAACCGATGTCTTTGATAGGAAGAATGCTTTCTCTCCCAGTGCCAGTGGGAGAGGTCCTAGCCTTTATAGAATGTCTTCAGTTAGGAGTTGTCGGGTCTAGTGGCACTGCCTGTCCCAAGACCATTGCACTGGAGATGGTATAGGAAAAAGAGAAAGTAACCAGCTGTCTGGGGTCCAGCTCTGCAAAAAGACCAAGGTTTGGGAAAGGCAAAAGATTAAAGAAGGTCTTTGTGGCTGAGAACAAAGGAAACTTTTCTCACTATTAACCCTGACTTTGTAATGATGATATTACCTGTTTCTTTTTCAGAGTGTTTCATATAAGCCCTGTGCCTAGCATTTTGCATGCATAGATGTTCCCATTTGATGCCATGAGGGAACTATATTTTAAAAATTTATCTACCTATTATATATAACTACACTGTAGCTGTCTTCAGACACACCAGAAGAGGGCATTAGATCCCATTACAGATGGTTTTGAGCCACCATGTGGTTGCTGGGATTTGAACTCAGGACCTCTGGAAGAGCAGTCAGTGCTCTTAACCACTGAGCCATCTCTCCAGACCGGGAGCTATTATTTTTATTCTTAGGGAAACAGAAAAACATGGAGACATGCCCAAATGGTAAAATTAAGATCTGAACCAAGTCATCCAATGCCATAATCTTTGCTCTTTATGACCTCTGTCCTTCCACATTAAAATGTCTAGTCCCTTGCTGTCCTCTAGATCTCCTTTTGTGCCATGCCCCAGTGCTAGGACTGTAACACCCATGTGGATGGTGTAAGTAGAGGACTAAGGTGACTGAACTGTACAAAGGGACTCATTGTCTGTGTCTTATACACAAGATCAGGCACCCAGCCCCAGCTAGCTGGTAAGTCAGTCATAGGAAAATCTACTCAACACTTCATGTTTCCTATTAACCACCTGCTACTCATCCTACACACGTTCCCCATAATTTTTTAAAAATTTATTTCTCCATTAAGTAGATTAATTCTTTCTACTGAGTTCAGCGTCACCTCCCCTTGGGTCCTAGTTCCCAGATCTCCTCTTCACTAACAGCATCATTCTTTGTCCCATGGAGATGGGCCAAATGCTCAGAGGATCAACATGAAGACATGTACCATAAGGAGAGAGGTGACAAGATAGCTGTTCACCATCTGTCCTTTTTTTTCTTTTTTTTTTTAGTTCAGGAAAAAGGAAGACCCAGGGCACTGTCCTCTTTAGTCAGACTACCCTGTCCCTTGCTTCTCAGAGGAATTGCCCATTCATTTCTTTGCCACCTTGGTGGTTTCTGCTAAGTTCTAAGCTGTTGGGTGACTTGTATATTTAGAGAACCAATCATGCTCAACCTCTATGCTCCTTCCCTTTCCAACTTGCCACCACACCCTTTTATTATAGTTGCCCTCTTCTTAAAACCACACACAGCCATTAGCTTCTTATGGCCTTTCCCAGGGTTGTTCCTCTATGCTCGTGGGAACCAAACTGAACTAGCTGACTTTCCCACCTCTTCCAAACTTATCACCAACACCTTCAAAGCTTGCTCTCTCCCAACCCACACAATGAGTTGAGGGAAAGGGAGGAAAATTGGTTCTTCTGGAGTCTGGGATAGAAAAGTGGTTGGTGTGGAACACTGGGAGCTAGAGGAACATTAAAGTCAGCCCCAGGGGGAAGAGCTGCTTGGGCGGGGCTGAGCCTGAGAACTGTAGCCAGCAGGCCCAGAGGGTTAAATAGGAGTAAAAAATGCTCAAGCCCGGGGTGAGGAAAGGTGGGAACAGAGAGAAGGAATGAGTCACACGGGATAACATAATGCCTGGAGAAATGCAAAGGAGGAGCCTCATCAAAACAAGTCAAGGCAGGAGAAGCTAGAGTAAGAGATGAGTCCAGGGGCAGAAATCAGGAATTCCCGAACAGAATGAGTAGAACTAGAGGGAAACAGAGAGACTTCCATGGAAAACAAGAAGATGAGTGGTTTGTATGGTGATCTACAAGGGCTGAGACTACATTCTACTATTTAGACAGCATCTTCCACCCCCCCACATGTGGTGTCTCTCTCTCTCTCTCTCTCTCTCTCTCTGTGTGTGTGTGTGTGTGTGTGTGTGTGTGTGTGTGTGTGTGTGTGTTCCACCAGGTATAAAAACCACCATAGCTGGCTTCTCCTACTTACTGTGTCTGGTCTGAGATTGGAATGCTCCTCAAGAACCAATGAATTTAAATTTCACGCTATGACTATTTCTTCAACAATAAATAAGTTAGGTGGCAAACTTGGACTCAGCTCCAATTTTACTAGTTAGTAGGAAATTGAACTGTATTTGACTAGTGTTTATCTTTTAAAAGATGCATCTGTATGGCCTTGGTTTGCTTTTCTGTAAAAGAAAGATAATGGCATCAGTTGGTGGTAATTAGATGAAGATGCATACTTTAAGATTCTTGGATTAGTGCTTCACACCTAGAAAACAAGTAAATATTAGCCATTTTCTGTAATAATAATTACTTCAATATCAAATTCAGAGTTTAATGCTTCTTCACCAAGCAACACAAAGGGCCATTCAGTGCTCTGTGCTTCAAAGCCCACAGTAAAAATAATGTTCTGTCTCTAACACAACTGGGGAGACTTTATGCCTAAAATTCTACATGATTCTTGAAACCCATTTTACCGCTGAATAACTTTGGCCATCAAAATCTCCAAGGCTCAGCAACTCTGCAAGCCGAGGATGACCATTCAGCAGACTCACATGTGAGGTATGATCACGACAGGGTCCATATGGGTCAAGGAGGAATGGAGTCCTCCCATGTAGAGCTCTTAGTTTTGACTCAGACCTGTTCTTAGATTATAGTTCCAAGTGTGAGGTCATGCCAGCTCTTCCCCCAGCAAGAGTGGCAAATGTGTTTGTCTATTTATCCTAAGCTTCTTCAGACCCTAGGACTTGTCATGCAGAAGGGCCCTGCTTTTTACTTCCATGCCTGCCAAATTCAAATCTGGGTGAGAAACTGCTAGTCTCATTTCATGTAAAAGAAGGTGAGGTAACTTACAAACAATTCTGATTTGTTTGTGGCATTTGAATTTAAGATTAAAAAGTAATTCTTGGCAGAAGAAGACTTTTTTATTCAAAATAAAACAGCTTTGTTTGTTTGTCTATTTGTTTGTTATGGCCCCCTTGGGATTTTGGGAAGGTGGCTCTCAAGAATACCAATGAGTTTCAGAAGAGGAACACACTGAAGCAGAATGGGAACATCTTCCGTGTGCAGGCGGGTCGACCAACTTGGTGCAAAGAGCCTGTAAGACGTATGCTGGGCACAAAGGAGGCCAGTGTCTGGAGGTGGTTTGGCTGAGGCTGGTTGGCCTGTTCCTTTTCCAAGTAAGTAGCTGAGTGATACCAACAGCCCTGCAACCAGATTACATGTTGCTACTAAGAAACCTGTTATGTCATCTCAGAAAAAACAACTCTGCAGGATCATGCCAAGTTTCTTGAGAAAAATCAAAGGCCCACTTGTCCTTTCATCTCTCTGGCTCTGCAGAGTTCTGGCTCCCAAGTTGCCACACGTGGCTCAGTCTTTGCATTGAGATCAGCGGGGCTTATCAGCTCGGGAGATGGGACAAAGCCAAGCACAGACAGCATTGGTGACATGGGACTGCTATGGTTAACCAGAGAGGACAGAAAACACATGGGCACCTTCCCTTTGTGATGGGCCCTAGAGTAGAAGGGGAAACGTTGTTTTAGTGGCTGGGCTTAAGAAAAAGTACTGAGTTCAATGGGCTGATCAGGTTTGGATTGTCCTTTTTCCTTTGATAGTATATAATGCATGGCCCCACATCATTTTTATGGTATTTGTGGCCACTTGTTCAAGCCTGGGAAGAAACTTAGAGCTGTGATTTGGGCATTTTTTTGTCTCAATCAGCAACACCTCTCACTGGGCTTAACCCATTAGTTCTTGTGATACCCAAATTTAAGACCGCCAGAAGGCCTTGCTAGAAGGACATGATTCCTGTCTCTGTCTCTACTGGAACAGTTAGCCCATGTTCCTCCCAACAGGTTCTTTGCATCAGAACAACAGTGAACATCACTGCTTTTTGTCTCTGAGTTTCTGTGGTGAACATGCAGGTAATCTGGGGTGGAGAACCGGAAGCAACGGTTTTTAAACTTCTTTTGAAGAACAGCAAGCAGCTCAGGGCTGACCATCTTCTGTCATATCTTCCTGATGCTTGGTGAAGTAGCTTTCATCACTTCCCAGATGAACTCTCTAAACTCATGAACTTGCTGCCAGGGCAAAGAGAGAAAAAAAATGATGAAAGATCAGAGAACCAGCCAGTTAATGAGGACAAGGAGTCAATTGGAAGGGCCTCTCTTTCCGCTTGACTGTGGGAAAGTGGTTTATCCCTGCCCTCTGCTACCCTGTAATGATATTCTGAGCATTAATAAGAGGTCTGACATCTACAATTCACTCCTCAGATTAAAAACAAACAAACAAAAAAACTCTTCCGTGTGAATAAAGTCGTGGTGGGGCAGTGGAGGAGACGGTGGATGCCAGTGCCCGAGGGAGGATCTGACAGAAAGCCCCGAACAGCAGCCATACTGAAGATCGTGAAGATTACCAAGCATTTACAAGGCACGATCTAGAGCCTGAGACAGACATCGAAATG
Organism: Micromys minutus; assembly: GCF_963924665.1. NCBI lineage: Eukaryota > Metazoa > Chordata > Mammalia > Rodentia > Muridae > Micromys > Micromys minutus. The sequence goes on from NC_137980.1 coordinate 19,281,429, forward strand.
ACCTGATGAAACTGATTAAATCCACTGGCGCTACAGCAACGTACTGCAGGTTGAGTGGCTTATAAACAACAGAAGTTAAATTTCTCGTGGGTCTAGAGGCTGAAGTTTGATGGTGCAAGCACAGTCAGGTTCAGGGGCACGCCCTCTTCTGGGTGTGCATGCTGGTGTCTTCTTGCACTTTTGTGTGGTATAAAGAAAAGCAAGAAACAACATGCCTTCTGTATTTTTTTTTTTTTTTACAGATCGGATCTTACACAGTATCCATATAACAAGTTGGCTTTAAACTCATGTCAATCCTCCTGCTTCAGCGTCCTCGATGGTGCGATTATAAGTGTGAGCCATTGCATCCATTTCTCCTCCTGTTTCATAATCCTATGAAGACAGCCATATCCTCATGTCTTCATGGAACTTAATATCCTCCCGAAGTCCCCACTTACAAATACCGTTAGGTTGGGATTAAGATTTCAACAGAGGAATTTTGAGAGAATACATTCAATCTATAAGGGAGATAGATGCAGTTTTGACCCCCAGTTGCCATGAGAAAACGAGTCACAGAAACACTAAATAACAACTTAAGGCCACACAAGCAATAGTCAGTTGAGCTGACCATTCCTATCCCTTCACATCTACACCATCAGGCTCTGAACCTAGGCTCATAGCTATTGCTGCCTGCTGCCTTCTGTGTTGAGTCTGTTACAGCCCCTGGATCAACTACATCCTGTTAAAGCCATTTCTTATAAAGCAGGAAAAGAAATGATGTGGATAAATTTGTTTCAGAAGCCAGGATTCTCCCCCAACACATTCTGGCTAATAGGAACCTTAGTAAGTTCAGGATGCGTTGACCTTGAGCTGTTTCTGTTCCCAGCCCCTCTACCTACCTCAACCCACCACTCCCGATGCTTGGCTGACCTTCTCATCATTTCCTCTGGAGGAGTTCTTTAGGGCTTCAAACTTCAATGTCTACATTGGCAGGGTTGATCGCTATGTAAGGTCTGTGGATTTGGCATTATGCCAGCCATTCCTAGAGGTTAGTTTATAATAGGAGATAGCCTAGATGCTTGTATCTGCACCTGTCAGAATCCCGGTCCCCTCCATCCCACTGACTGAACTGCAGTCAGAGTTCAAGTTAATGACAGGATGTTTGTACCCAGAAAGCGAGCAGCTCTCTGCCTTGTGGCAATTAGCAGAGTTCCTGTGGCTCCTTAAGCAATGTTGATGGACCCTTGTCTTTCATTAAATTGCCTAAGAGTCAGTCCCTTGATGGATCCCAGAGGGAAAATCAAGGAGGAAAGAGTTTATTATCAGACACAGTCTAAGGGCAACCAACTCAAAACTTACCTGAAAAAATGATAATTAAATATTTCTCCAAGGAGCAAATTAAGATAAATACCCTAAGAGTCATTGCACATAGATCTGTCTAGAAAAATGTCCAATTAGTATAATACATACCACATTTCAAGGACCCAAGGGATTCTTTTTAAAAAAATCATTGTTGATATTCCAAGCTTCTATGGAATACTGTTTTCTTTTTACATGTTCAGGAACAATCTGCTTTCTCAAGAGAAGTACCAGGATATAATTTAGCAGACCAAAAATCCTGTTCCAAGTTGGATTCTGAGAATGAACGGTTTCTTGACAAGTCAGAATGGTGGTTGATTTAGGACAATGAATGGAACCAGACAGAGCTTATTGTCAACCAAGTGTGTGTCTACCAATGTGACTAGAACAACCCTCTGGCATCTGCCTCCTTATAATAAATAAAACGGGGAGCCACTCTTTCTGGAAAGAGAGGACCAATCCCCTGTGCCGCTCACTCCCCACCCCCACCCTCACCCTCCAGCTTCTAGAAGGCTTGGCCAATCAGACTTCCAGATAAATACTCCTGGAGTAGTTTTATTCCAGAGGATTTAGAGGAGTTGGACCTGATTTTTGAGTGAGAACCGTGTACACGTCTCACCTTGTCAATCTCCAGTGAGAAGGCGAGTTTTACAAATGGACATTATGTGGATAGGGAACACTGACTTGGGGAATTTTCTAGCAACCGTGAAAGGCCTGAGACCCAGCCCCGAGGCTGAGCTTCCTCCCGGCTGCTTGCAGGATGCTTCTGTGCAGGACTCTGCCGAATCAGCCCTTTCTCGAAAGAAAGTTAAATCTCCAGAGGAACAAAGGTCTACTCAATTTTCCAACCTAAGGTTTTTCAAACACCCATCACATTACTGGGGGGAGCAAAGACCAATATACTGTCGAGCCAGCCTTCATCTGGCTGTCTGAGAGTCTAATGTCTCTAAAGCACTTTGGGGGGTGGGAAATTAAGAAAACAACCACTGATGCCTTTGACACGTGAAATGTCTACCAGAATCTCTTTTCTTAACCATGATCAAGGTTGATATGAAAATCCGCTGCAAGGGGCAGAGGAGAGACAGCACTTCTCAGTGCAATGCAAATCCCTCAAGTTCAAGGCAGACACTGCGCCACCCCCCCTTCACTTTTAGCCAGGAATAGATCATTTCTAACCCATCACCGAGAGGCACATGGCAGAGCCCTCGTTATCTCCTATCTGTGCCTTCCAAATCAATCAGCTCCCTGCTATACTGCTGAGCTTTTTAATTTAAATGTCAGCTAAAGTTAGAGTGTGTTCAAAGAGGAAAAAAACTCAGAGACTCACTAACTTTGGTTGACAATGTGAAGTACTAGAAATTCATGCACCAAGGTTTCCCCTTGATGTTTTCTGATACTGTCCCTTAAAACCTGGGGTGTGGTTCAAAAATTAAGAGGTTCCAAATTTTCTTTGTCTAGAAATTGCCACTTCTCAGAATGCAGAGACGGTTTTGAAGGCTTTGTCACACCTCGAAATGGCATTGCTGTAAGTACCCTAAAAGCTACTGTCACCTGTAATACGTAGCCTTTCAGTATTGGGTCTCTTTCTGTTTGGCTTTGCTAATTTGAGGAGGAGAGCAAGTGAGGTGTCCCCTTCTTTAATATGGGTGTGTTGCCAAGGGCACAGGAAGCAGACCCCTAGGTGGATTAAGAGGGGAGCTCTGCTTGGTAATTCTAAACTAGCTCCACTGAGATTCGATTGGCATTGCTCAGTGGCCTTTTGGGGGTTGGTAAATGCGATTGGACAGGAAGAACGGTCTCATCCATAGCCCGACCTTTCATTCCCCTGCATCTCCTGCCCAGTAAACACCAGGGCACCTTACCTGTTATTGAACTGGCAGAGACTGGAAGGACCTGGGAAGGAAGGTGTTCCTGGCGCCTCACCTCCTGTCTCCTTGTTCCTTTTCTTCCCCAACCCGAGTCATAGAGACCACATTTCTTTTCCCCCAAGATGGGTCATAAACACTAGAACTCAGCCCCAAACCAAGCAGTAGACGTAAAAAGGCTACCCCTGAAGTCTCCTTTCAGGGTCCTTGTCCTATTCCTGAGAAGAAGACAAGTTGCATAGACCAAGAAGGCCCTAAACATCAGGCCTTGCTGACTGGTCTAGCCTACTATTGACCTTGTTTCTCAGTTCCATGTCGACATGGCTGCCAATTCTTCATAGAACCTTGACATAAAAACACTTTTCCCTGAGCTTGGGGGTCTTCAGCTGAAGGCTGCCACACCCTGTAAGAAGTTGAGTAAATAAATGTCTTATGCTTTTCCTTACTACCCAGTCCTTTGCTGTGGTGACGATGTTGCCTGTGACTTACGGTGGTCCAGAAGAGATTGTTCGTTTTTCATTCACTTCCAAAAACTTCTGTGAGGTGTAGTGCATGCACACTTACTGAGACTACATTAAGTCCAAAAGTTCAAAATCCCAACACCAGACAAAAAAAAAAAAAAAAAAAAAAAAAAAAACAAAGGTTTTGCTAGTGACAACCTCTCCACATGGGGACTCTCAGAGCCAGTGTGTCCTTTCCTAAAACTGCACGTTTTTCATTGCTGCAGCCCACTGCTCTGCTGCTTCTGGGGCTGTTCAGCTCCTCCCCTGCCAACACTGGCCTTGCCCGGCTACTGTTAATCCTGTACTAACTATTAATAACAGTTACCGTCATTGTTGCTAAATAATAAAAAATGTAAAAATGCGCCTTGCCACACCAGTGCTGGCTACTCTCTGGCCCCAGCGGTCTCGCTGTCTTCATGGCTAGCCCCATGCAGTGGCTGCCTATCTTGTGGCTCTTTTGTTGCGGACCCTGCTCCCATTCCCAGCATCCGGCCTCTGTGCTTATGGTCACAATTCCCAGTAACCCAGTAAGATCAAAACTCTAGAGGCTTGTAATTTATCAATCAGATTTACGTCAGTAAATTCTCACCCCCACAAAGCGTCCAGACAATAAAATCAGAATAAATTGATATCGATACAAAGTGCCCACCTAGATAAGACAATTTGTCCTATAATTATCCATCCCTTATACGATATTTGTAGATACCTGTGGCTATTTAAAGCCACATAGATCTGAGTTGTCCTTCTCTCCCTCCGTTTTCTTTCCTTCTTCTTTCTTTCCTATCTTTCCTGCCTCTCAAAAACTCTGTGCCCGCCCTCCTTTTCTACTGTCCAGTCATAGGCTCTAGCCTTGTCTTTACCTGTCCTCACGGGCTTTCAGATAGCAATCTACATCCTCATGGGTGGTAGGTATCTTAGGATAGGACTTACTGTGTTCCCAGTCTAAGCAGGGTTCTAGGCATGATAGATATCCATTCACTTTATGCTGCTGAATTATTTATGCATAAATAATAGAGACGAACTAAATCCTGACCAGTGGTTTAGTAAGAAATACAATATGCTGTATTTTTTCCCTCATCTTCATAGGTTGATGGATGCTATGATATGAATGCCTGTTCTCTAGCCCCATTTACATGTTAAAATCATAACCAAAGTGATGATATCAGGGGTTAGGGTAGGGCCTCGTATAATCCTTTCCTTATGAGAGATACCTTTGAGGCTCGCTCTGCCTCTTTTGCCTTGAGAGGACACAGTTAGAGAGAGCCATTTATGAGTCATAAATATCCCAGAGCCTTAACCTTGAACTTCCCAGCCTCCAGACCCCAAGGTCGCAGTATTCGGTTGTTAGCAATGTAAATGCCTCAAGACAGTGCCACCCAACAGTGGGTCATGACGGCCACACCACGGCCACTGGATTCCCTTCATCATAAAAACAAACAGAAAGGCACAGTAGAAGGACAGTGCTTGATTCTGTCACAGGAGCAGCAAGTATAGTAAAGTGGTGACAAATTAAGTGAGCAGACACATAAACGCATGCTACTTACACGCATGCACGTGCACATATGTACATACGCACACATGCACATGTGCATTCATGTATGCTACTTACGCTCATGCACACACACACGTGCTACTTACACACATACACACACCCATGTGCACATGTACACACACACACACATGAACACATACATATGCTACTTAAGGAAGCACACACACACACACACACACACACACACACACACACACACGAAAAACCAAATGCCAGTGTTTGCCAGGAATAAAACATTTTCTCAAAATTTGATGATTGGGGTAGGGGAAGTTATGTTTTTCCATTTAAATCGATTTTATATTTTTATTGCTACTATTTGAAGGCTCCTGCTGTTCTCTCACCAAATCATGAGTCCCTTCAAAGACATCCAGCCACTGATGTTGTGTTTTTTTCCACTCATGGCTCACATTCATTCTTAGACAGCAAATTCCGAATATGAATTCCCTTCTATTTCCATATACTTAACAAAAAGAAAAAGTGAGCCGACGTGTATTTTTCAAAGACCATCTTTCTTATTCAAGTAAGAGACAGAAATCACAGTAGAGTCTAAGGGCAAATCCAACTTCTTTCCACTTCTGGGGCCTCGGTAAAAGTCTTGCGAGTTCAACACGGACAACCTTCAAATAAGAGGAAAAATGAGAAGCAAAACACATTCAAGCACCAAGTTTGAGAGCAATTGAGTCTTAGATCATCTGCAGAAATGCAGGTAGGGACAAATTCCCATGGATCCAGTTTGACTCTTCTCTGTCTCTATGATTTTAAGCAGCCTACAACTGGAGAAAGCATCTGACCTGCTTGTCATGTGTGGTCTTTGAAGATGGTACTCAGCTAAAAGGGAGCCATGGAAGAAGGACAGGAGAGAGGAGGAAGGAGGGAGGGTCCAAGGAAGAGAGAAAGAACCAACTTTATTCATGCACCAAATTTCTCACACAGCCTCCTGTCATAGGGCAAGTCTAGGCATAAAGAGTTTCTAGGGTGCCTGTCTGCCGAGAGCTTATACATGGAAGCAAACGTTAAGCTTTGTTTGAAAGCTTGTGCCTTCAACCACCAACATGCACGTGTGTAACGTCTCAGACCTTACAGCTGCCTATTATGTCATTACATTTGGACTTACCTTCCAGTCTGAGGGCAGTAGGGAGCAAGTTTCGGACACCAGGATAATGAGCCCTGCCCCAGCCCCACACCAAAACAAAGGTCTTCGCTCATTCTCTCTGCTTCTTCATCTCAGACAACTGGACTTCTCCTGATGTAAGGAAAAATGGACTGCTAGTCCAAGTAAAAGTGCTGCTCCCCCCCACCCCTAAGAAAAGTCTAGAGCTCTTTCAAGCCATTAGCCACTCTTTGACAACCAGTAGAAGGCAATGTGAAGGTGCTACTCAAATGGACCCCATTTTGCTAAACTCAGACCTCATCTACAGTGATCTTGATCATCACTGATATTTTATTCAAGTTAAAGAAAAGAAAGAAAAATACAGTACTTTTTTCCTTTTTTAAAAATTTGAATCAAAAGGTTTAGTGCAAGCTGAAATCAATGTTCTCCAAGTGAAAGCTGAACCAGATTGATACTTCATTCCCTTTCTAGTCCCGAAGGCATCCCATGGGGATTTGCCCATGACAGTGGATGGCCAGTCTCCCTGTTGGTAGCTAGTACACTAATAACAGCACCCCTGACAGGCTGGGTGACTAATTTAACTCCAATCTGCAAACTTGGCCTCCATACTAGGCCATTTAAAAAATCATTTACACAGTCCAATTTGATTTTCAAGTGTTCAGACAGATGACAGGTCATCTGAACCCACTAGTCCAAGAGCATAATGCTGTTGTATATCCTTATGACTCTTTTAAATCAGACCAAGAAAGAAAGACTGGGCAGACCACTTGGCTACTTTAGGAAATTGTTCTGTCTGGCCTGGGTGGGTGAGCACTTCAGCGGTGTCAGCAGTGTTCCTGGTGGTGAGTTTTACTGGGGGGAAAGGTTACTCGGCCAGTGCCTTGACTGCTTTGCCTGACTGGTTCAATTTTTCTCCTCCCACGAATTCAAACACACCCTCTTTAATTACTAACAGCAAACAGCGTGTTCCACACACTCCACAACATCTGTTCTAGCCTTAATTAATCTCTCACACGGTCTCCATAGCAACAGTGCTTAGCAGGTTCAGACTCCACGTTAGGAAAATCTTCCGGCAATCGCGTGACTCAAAATATGGCCTTAACCGAGATACATTTGCATTCATTCTAGTGTCAGCACTAATGAGAACTTCGCACGGGAAGGTTCGCCTGGAAGGATCATGTTGTATGATTAGCGGGCTAAAAACAACAGCTTTAACCCGGGAATAGAAGAAAGCCCTGAAAGAGCCCCCCCCCCTTTCCCCACGATATTGCAAAGAAGATGAAGAAGAAAAGAAAAAGAAAGAAGGAAGGAAGAACCTGCACAGCTACCTTTATGTTGCAAGAGACTCCTGTGTTAAGAAGATCGATGACTTTCATGAGGCACGTGGCTATTGTGTGCAGGGTAGTTAGGAGAAGCCTGCGGTTTTAAAGGCAGAAATCTTCAAGAGGTTCTGAGCCTCCTCTCTTCTGACTTTAGTTAAAGGCCCATCGCTCTTTGCTGGCACCTGCTTGTGTCTCTCACCGGTCACAGTCTACCTTCCAGCAGTGGCCAGGTGGACCCAAGCTTTCAAAGCAAGCCATGGAGCCACCAAAGGAAATCGGCAATCATGCTCCTGAGAATGGTTTAGCTCCCTGGGCCATGCAGGCCTTCTCCCTATGTTTATGTTTATATTTGAAGCTGTTAGGTTAAAGATTGTAAAAAAAAAATAAGCTTTGGAAAATGCCCAGGAAGCCTACTTAGACATTAGCCATGGTGTCAGGGCCCTTGGGCAAGAGGTATGGAGGACACAGGGGAAAAAATTGGAGTCAGGCACTTACCCCTGAGTGGTATTTCAAATCAGACCAGCATCCAACCGTTGTTCAATGTTTAACTTGAGTTTCTAACCAGAAGTAAACCGTTCACTGTGTTTCCTGTCCCCTCCCCCACTGCCCCCCATCCACACACACAGGTAACACAATGAAGTCATATGAGGAGAAAGAAGGGAAGAGAAAAAAATAACAGACAAACTAACAGGTAGGTTGAAAATTAACTTTAACAGACAAGTAAGATTCCTTTTACAGAAAAAGAAGGTCCTCCTCCAGTGAGCATCTGGATCGGGGGGTGGCTTCTTAAATGTTCAGTGGAGCTGAAACCACATAGATCCCTGGACACAACTGACACCCGAGTTGGTTAGAGATAGAGATAAATTAATCAGCATGGTTGCTAGGCCTATGAATTAAAAGTCATTGAGAGAATGGGAGCTGGAAATTTCGCAGGAATACAAGACATTTCTTAAATTCAACTATGGAAGTCAGCAAAATTACGAAAAGGAAAAGGGAAAAATGGTCTTAGTTTGTCGATATTTAAAACTTCTGACTTGCCTGTCTTCCTAAGAGTTATATCCTGGGCAGATTACTGGAATTCACATAATACCATGTTGAAGTTTCTCAGCCACGAAGCCCTCTACACAACCATTGAACCGTGGTCCTACTTGAAGATCCCTTGCCCCAAGTCATGTGTGATCAGTCTTGAAGTCTCTGCTGTGAACCCAGCAGCTTGAGTCTAAGATCTAGGGCTGGGTCTCTTGCTCCTGTTCTGCACAGGCTGATCTGAGACTTCCAAAGATGCTTTCATTTCTTACTTCAGCGTTAAGCTCAGAGCTCTTCCTTTGAGCTGAGCATCCTGTACCCTTGGGTCCTGGATGTCTTTACTGGACACAGGAATGTGAGTTCTGAAGAAGGTCCTGGCTGGTTTGTTTGTCAAATACACTCAAGCCTGTCTTTTCCTCATACATCTTCTCCACGCATGGTGCCTTTAGAGTGCTTGTTGTGTACTCTGGGCTTGTTTCATATTTTTTGTCCTGGGCTTGTTTCATATAGTTCTCAGATCTAGCTCTGCAAGGTATGACTTTTGCCAACATGCCCACTTTATAGATCAGAAACTCAGCCCAGAAGGAAAACTGAAGGCATGTCTGTCATTGGACTCCAGGAGCATGGGTGTTGACTATAAGCCCGTGCTCTGTGAATAATAGGCTCTTTGAGGTGGTGGAAGCCAGTACTGCTGGAGACATTCAGAAAGCAGAGCTCAGGTCTGTTTGGTTTTCTAGTATCTTCTAACCAACTTTTTTACTCCAGTAAAGGGACTTACTTTTCTGTTGCATGCTAAAACTATGACAGACGTAACTTGGAGAAGAGTTCATTTGGACTTACGGTTTCAGAGGGATGAGTCTACCATGGTAGGGAGACACGGCAACAATGATCAGGCATGGAGGCAGGAACTGAAGCTGCAGACTCACATCTTGAATGGTAAGCATGGCACAGAAAGAGCGAACTAGAAATAGCAGGAATCCTTAAACTCTCAAAGGCAACCTCCAGTAACATACTTCCTATAGCAAGGCCATACCTCCCAAACCAAACCAAACAGTGCCACCAACCATGGACCTAAGTACTTGAATGCCCAAGATTATGGGGTATCTCAGTCAAACTACCACAGGAATATCTTTGCAGAGAAGCCAGTTTGGAAAGAGCTCTAGCGTTTCTTCATGTCAATCATAAGATTCTGGAATCTTCTCTCTATGTGCATCCCACTCCTCTCCCTCCATCGCTCACACCTTCCTTCTTTTCCTTCCTGAAAGCAGAGACAGAAAGCATAGCATCTCTTCCCCTCCCCACTCACAATCCTGTGTTGTGGGTCATCACACAAATCCTCAGCTTCATCACAAAGAAGCATTCTGATGCTCTCTTTTGGAACTCCACTATAACCTACATCCTCGGGATCCCAGGGACCCGTTTACTTCTTTTTTTGTTACAATTTAGGACCAAGGAGGCAGACATGTCAATGCCTATTTGACTAGAATCCACATTGCTAGTAGAGGTTGGTATAGACTGGAGAGATGACAGAAACGGCATCACACTTTGAAAGCATGCTAATACGAAAATCGATATTCCTCCCCAATCCATGGTCCAGCCTTTGGCATAACCTGTTCAGTTACCAGAGAATGATGGGTGACTTCCATCTTTCCCTGCTACCTGTATAAGGGTGATTGGAGAGGCAAAGGAACAATTTCACAGGATACCTGATCCAGGGAAAGAAACCCATTATGAGCAACTCCAAATGCCTGCCGCCCCATCTCTGTCTTCTCATTTTATATTTCCAGACTCAGCCTCACAAGTGCCTCTTCCCCCCCCCCCCGCCCCTTGATTTCAAATGTCTTCTCTACCTAATCTCTCTATTATTCAAGCCTTGGGCATCTCTTTTTTTAGCCTGCTCCTTCCAGTCCTACACATGCCAGCCCCCAGCAGCCTCTTCTTATGAGTTCTCAGGGCAACCTGCATGTCTCCATGTCATTGCTGGGCCATTGTTAGAATCATCAGTGTAGATGTGCGAGCCCGTTCATCTTCATTTTGTCCCCAACAGAACACTTGCATGCAGTCAGTCAACGTGAGTGACAGGACATTTAAGGATGCAGATGAGTAGAAAGCTGACATTGCGGACACTTTTCACTAGCCATCTTCAAGCACTTACGGTCTCCACTCACATCGGCCATGCAAGAGCAGTCTCCCTAACCTGTGGGGCAAAGCTGAGCAACTTTTAATAGATTGTTAGTGATGGTAGACCACTACTCTCGGACTCTGTTCTAACCATATTGCTTAACTGTTTAATCGTTACAAGAATCCTACAAGGCAACTATCCTTGTTTTTATAGAGGATGGAACAGAGGTGAATCAGAATATCAAGGATATACAGCCAATAAGGAGCATTGGCTGTAAAACCCAGTCTCTCGAGTGCTGCTGCTTTCTTATAGAGAAGTCAGGGGGGTGGAACAAAAGTGACTCAGGTCACAGGAAGGAATACACATTCCTTTTCATTACCTGTTCTCCCGTGACTGAATTGTGTTATCTTCTTAACTTACATGACAGGCTCGTGTGGACACACACATACCATTTTAGCAGCAAGTGCTTTTATATTTTTCTGAAAGAACAGGGCTCCCGCCGTGAGTGAGCCAGAAGGTGGATGGATATAGCAATTACACATCCTGATGAAATTCAGAGTAACTTGGACTCGAGATGATGTATACATTCATACTGCCCGGAAAGGACAGAACACAAATGCTTTCCATTCCAGGACAAAAGTGTAACAGCTTTCCTTAATGCTTCCCCTTGAGGGGCACAGCAGATCCTTGTGGGAGATGTTCATCTATGATCTTGGAAGATTAGAGAAACTGTGTGGGGGTCAACAACCTCTGTTGAGTTCTGCTGTAGCCTGTTCAGGTTACTCTAGCAAAACATCCCGAGCTAGGTAGCTTCTGAAAAACAGACTCTTGTGCCCAGAAGCTAGAAAGTCTGAGAGCAATGTGTTAGATTTGGTGTCTGACAAGGGCCAACTTTCTGAGTTATGAGGTCTTCTTACTACATACTCCCTATGAGGAAAGGACTGTGGGATTTTTGCATGGCTTGTATAAGCACCAATCCCACCTATGCAGGCTCTACCCTCATAATCAAATCACTTCTCAAAGGCCCCGCCTGGCATCAAGACAGTGGTAGCAATGTGTTTAACGTAGGAGCGGACTCGGTGGACAAGATCTGTGCTCATTACACAGGAAAGGCGTGTGAAAAGGAAGAATTTCTTGAGGAAGCTTCGACATCTAGCTACATCAGTTAGAACACTGAAATGTTAAATGACAGAACAGGCAAGAATAGCAGAATGGCCAAGATGAGCCTACAATACCCGTATCTCAAAACCTGCCCAAGCTGTCCCAAGTGGGCTGCTGGGAGGATCTGGTTTTCAGATCCAGAAGGTCAACTGGGTACAAATTTTAAAGCAGAACTCCATGAGGATTTTTTAAACATCTTTACATATTTTTACTATTTCCATCTCCTCTATCATGAAAAAAAAAGGATATTTATAGTTATCAGAGCAAAGATAGAGACAGAAATAATTCTAAGGTTTCTATTCAAAGGAAATGGGATTCTGAGATTCTCTTTAGTGGGGACAGAAAGACACTTTTCTTCCTAGGTGCCTTTGGGGTGGGGTGGAGCTCAAGTCATTAGAAGTTTGCCTCAGAGGTAAAGGAACAGTTTTAGTAAGCTGCCCGAATTTTAATGACTATACCTCCTAGGGAAAACTTAGTCACTGGACTTTTTAATGCCCCTTAAGAAAAGCATAGATATATACAGAAGCCACAAAAGAGAACCTCTCTGAAGAGATACTTTAGAATCTTAAAATTTGACCTGTGAAAATATAGAGACATTTTATAACTTCAGGAAAATAGGTTGGGATCCGAGTGACTGCCCTCCCCCCTCCCCCACCCCGCCATTTCTCCCCTTGTCGTTGTGGTAATTCTGGATGGATTTAATGGTTGGTCCCCACCCCCACCGTTCCTTTTCGGTTTCCATTGGGACCGACTTGCATGTGTGAAATGTGTGTTTTGCTATGGTCCCATGTTTAATATTAAATTTACAGAGTAAAATAATGAAGCAAAAGGTATTTATTGACACCGACAATAACATAGACAAATATTTCCAAATTTCCAAGATGAGGACATTTCCTGGTTTATTTTCTCCAGGACTCTAAAATCAAGAAATGCCCTTTGTCCCTTTGTAGAAAAGTCCAGGCAGGCAGCAAGCTTCACCAAGAGCCAGACCCTTTGTCCTCAAGACCCGCAGGCTGAGTTCCTTGCAGTCGATGGAAGTCCTCGACACTCGTCCTGCCCAGCAGGCCCCAGTGAGGGCTCTCTCTTTGGAGTTCCACTATGTCCAGCAAAAGAATCACACTGAAGGCTCTGGGCTAAAAGATGGCACAGAGCAGACTCAGAACCTAATAGCAGTTGTTCAAGAAAGGGAGCCACAGAGCAGGGTGACTCGGGTCCCAAGTATGTCCAGACTCTGTTCCTGCACAGCTCCCACCTGGTATGAACATGTTCTTAGGACAAAAGGGCTGCACCACAAGGATGTCAGCACCCTAACTCTGAAGGCTCCCAACATTCACAAGTAAGAACGAAGTGGGAGAAGGTCTTTTCCATGCCTTCCTTCTTTGGGGTGTCATGGCTACTCTCTATAAGCAACTACTGTGATAGCGGGCGTTCAGCCCTGGGAAAATCAAAATGGCTTCATCTTTATCTTAAAATGTATTTCACACTCCACATAAATGGGTACAAAGTGTAACAGGGAATTTCAAAGTGAAAACAGACTTTTGGTACTCCTCTAGAAACTTGAAAGTGGGTGAGACCAGTGAAAGATGACACACACAGAGCCATTGTTTTAAATAATTTAATTATTAGACTCATGCCAAAAACTGAACGTTCATGAAACATTAAATACTCTTCTTAAAGCAATTTGGGCAGAGAGAATCACACACACAAGGACTGGGGCTGAGGAAAAGTTCTCCCCCAAAGTGTCAGTGGTTTTGTTTGTTTGCTTGGAAAACCAGCCACACAATCAGAGGTAAACAATGTTTTCTTCTGCTCCTTCTCCAGCATCTCCACCAAGTCCGGCCACCATCGGGAGACTTAGCTTCGCTTCTGTTGTGAGTGCCTGTTGACTTGAGTCCTGAGTTTCACCATGGAAGGAGCCCAAATCTGCAACTGAAAGACATCGTAGGTTACAAGAGACTCCACCTGGGACCCACCAGGCAGATGACACTTTCCGCCTCAGAATTAGGAAATAGAGCGACCTCCTAACCGGAGAGAAAATGCCCAAGCCCAGGAAGAGGAACACAGCAGCTATCCAATGAGGTCGTCAGTATTCAGCTGTGGACACCAGCATCCTAGGAGCGAAAATCTCCTTCCCAGAATACTCTTAAAGGAGCGTCAACTGCATAAAGACAGGTTCTGTTCACGGTTACCAGAGAAAGGGATTCCCATTGATCTTCTTAAGTAGGTTCAGGCCTCGAAAATGCAGACAGCCTGTGTATGTCACCGAGTATGGCTCTTCCTTCAGGATGCTCAAGTCAGGAATTAGTCTCAGGCTGCAGGTGGCACACACCTTTAATCCTAGCACTCCTGAGGTGGAGACAGGAGGATCTCTGAGTTTGAGGCCAGCCTGGTCTACAAAGAGAGTTTCGGGATAACCAGAGATACACAGAGAAATTCTGTCTCCAGAAAACAAACACAATGTGGTCTCAAATCTCCATTTATCTTGGGGTTCACTAGTGTAGGCAGGGAAGGGTTTCGGAGATGGGTTCTGGACAATGAGGAAGACGCCCACTATGTATCTATCCACCCACTATGCACGTCTGCTAATGCTACACAAAGGACTTTACAAGAGCAGCTAGGTTTTTGGAAAAAAATCTTACTAACTGCGACTGTAGCTGGGCTTGCAGCTTTTTTTTTTCTGGTTGCCTAGCAACAGCAGGCACTGTCTCCTCTTTTCTGATAAAAAGCTTCTATACTGTGCTTTAAGGGGAAGAGATGAAGGGGTGCTTTGATTTGAAGAAAGAAACATACTTGCTACAAATCATTTTCATGGCATTTCTCACAATATCCAACCTCCCCCAGGTAGCAAAACTTCTAGGTAAGCAGCTTCTAGTTAAAGGCGGAGGCAGACAGATCTGCATGGGGACTGAGGGTAGGGCATCCCAAGGTCCACCTTTTTCTCTTTCATTATCGCCTTTGCCTCATTTTATCCTAAGCCACCATTAGATAGATGACATTCCTGTCTCCATTCTAATGTTAGAATACTTCTAACCTTTTCCTCCAGACAGGAATTTTGGCTGTTAGGGAATACGATATAAATGGCTTGGTGACAATGAAGGGCAGAATGTCCCCATGGGGCTCCATCATTTTCTACCCCTCAGGTCTGGGAGCCGCAACCAGGGCCTTAGGAGTAGAATCAGATCACTTGACCCTGAAGCAAAGGAGGATCCTGAGGGCAGGCTGAGAAGGCCAGGCTGCCTGCTTCAGCTTGATCAAAGGCACAGGCTGAGCCTAACTTCTGTTTTCTCCTCCCTCCACCCCGCTCCACTCCCCACCTTGAAACAGGGTCTCTCATATCCTGGGATAACCAAGGAAGACCTTGAACTTCCCATCCTCCTGACTCTACATCCTGTGTTGTGGAATTACAGATAAGAGCAACCATGCTCCGTTTATGTGGCGCTGTGGATCAACTCATGGTGTTCTGGATATATGCCAGAAAGGCAGTCTACCAACTGAGTTACATCACCAACCCAGGAAGAACACCTCTTATGCTGGGGCAACGTGACTTTAGGTCCTGTATCTCAAACCCAAGGAACGCATTATCTAAAGGCTGTTGAAGATGCTTCTGAGCAGGATGCCCTTGCAACCAGCCTGAAAGCTGTGCCACTTTTTTTTTTTACATCCACCACCTCTTTGCAACTCAGAATGTAACCCACAGTTTACAAGTTGGGAAACTAAGGCTCAGACTAGTTGAACGTTTTGCCCAGCATCACCCAGCTGCGAGCATCCCAAACCTCATCTTAGAGGACTGCAGACCCCAAAAGGACACCTCCCTCCTCAGGTCTCATGATCTCACTCCTCAGTGTGCTGGAAGTGACTTTCCCAGCTCTTTCGGATCACAAGATCCTACATGTTTAATATTTTCTCTCCACTTACCTTCCTAGAAGACAGCAAAGAAAAAGATGTACTGAGCCCCTCCCCCCAGACCAACAGGGCGATAATTACAGACCTAGCAACCTCTCCCACACCACACAGCCAGACAGATACAAAGATCCCAACCGATGATTTCAAATCAACCTGAAGCACGTCTCCATACTATTTTACTGCTCCTGGAGACAGGGCATGTTTGTCTGTGGACGTTAGATTGTTCACACTATCTTAGTTCCTCTCCCCAGCTGCTGGAACAGCTGATGTTGATACAAAACAACTTGAAAGAAAAAAAAAAAATCTCAACACTTTCATCTAGCAAATACTGGCAGATTGAGCAGGTCACCTATGCTGAAGCAGCTCTGCCCCCTTGACAATGAACGGACCAGCTGGGACACTCAAACCATTACGCTGGGAACAGAAACAAAAAATTCACCCATGGAAAGAGGTGGTTGGGAGCTGATTACTGAAATCTGACAGGTCTGGGCACATTCCTGTAATCCATGAAAACTGCTAGCCTCTGGGATAAAGCAGAGTCCAAAATGTCCCGGGGTCTGTCAATCTGGGGTGTCTCATTAATGGCTTCAGGAGAAAAGCAAAAAGCAAGACAAAAAAACCAAGTGTGTATTGGGGGAAAAAAATTCTCTGATCTTTAAATGATTGGCTGCCATTTCAGATGACAGAGACACATAGGATAGAAGAGTGTGTGTGTGCGCACACTTGCACAGGAGTGTGTGCGCACAAGCATACTTTGTATAGCAGGGAGCAGGGCTTCAATCAGAATATTTTGGAATGAGGACGAAAACATAAAAGAACACTATTTCTACCAATATGTTGGGCCCTAAGTTGACTGGCCTACATTGCAGTCCCAGCTGGATGCTGTGTGACCATGTATCACCCAGAGTGAACTCAATTCCTTGCTCCCTGTTCTTTCTTCATTTCTACCTGAACTATGTAGGCAAGGTCAGGCAGTCTGATTGTAAAATAGAAGCCATTCCGGGATTTCTGATCGTATTACTCTATTTCTGCCCCCTGAGAGAACTCTAGCAGAACAACTGTGTATTTCTGAAAGCCAGCCACCTTTTTCATATCTTTTTACCCCCGAAAATATGACCCTCACATAGAAACTGAAAGTATATTTCTGCAAATGGAACCTTACCGCCCTAGAGAGCAGAATTCTTGGAGAGTTAAAATGAAATTATCCAATTTCGTTCGTGATCATAATGCCTGATAATTCATGAAGAGAAAAACAAAACTTTCTTATTTTTTAATAAACAGTATCAATGGGATCAGGGTCTAGTGAACTGAAGGGCCAACACTATTCTAATGAGACACAATTTCAAACTGCAACACCCTCCCTTTTGACATAATAATTTTAACCTCACCACATCTCTGGAAACAGAACAGAGTTCAGATTAGTAAGCCTAAAATAGAGACAAATAAACTGAAACACATCTATAAACCAAAAGTCTCACTGAACCAATGGAAAAGTAGACACTTGGTTCGGGGGCTTTTGTGCTTCATAACTGAGCTACTGCTTGCACACGAACCTTAACTTCCAAAAGAAATCTCCACAGCTACATGGTGATGGTCACTGTGGGTCCAGGCTAGCCCACTAATGCAGTAAAATGGAAGACATACTCTCAATCTGACTGTTATCTTTTTTTTTGTAGATGTTTGGTACAAAAGAACACCCCTCTTGCTAAGGGACATGCACGCACAACCAAGACAGTCCCCCCACTGACAGCTTGCCTGTTGACACCGGCGAGTATTGCTTTCCTCCTTTCCTCTGTTCCCTAATACTGGAATTTCTAGCAAACACTGAAGACATTTGGCCTTCCACTATATCACCATCATTATTATCATTTTGAGCCAACTTGATAATTAGCTATTTTCATGACAAGCCTACAGATGGTTTAAAAAACATCATCGTGTTATATTTACAACGAACAAAGTGACTCATAAACTGTGAAGTGATTCAAAACTACACCACGGGGTGAAATGCCGCCTCGGGCAAGTCATGAAAGATTGGGCTGAAATCATGAAATGCTCTTATGTTTCTGTTTGGGTTCAGTGACTTTACAAACAACATTCTAGAGGTAAGATAAAACAAAAGAATGCACAAGGCAGTCAAACCCATTACTTGAAGTTGCCTTTAAATTAATGTTTAGAAGGGAGTCATCTTTTTTCTACTGGTCTGTCTTCAGCCTTCTCAACAACACATCTGAACAGAGCCCACACATTATCCTTAAAGGTATGGGAAACTAATCAGTACCATTCATAGCTACAATCTACACTTGATCTCTGCTCTTGTGACCAGCAAATGTAAGAGTCACTTGCCAACAAGACAAAGCTTGTCTCCAATTTGAAGACATTTAATTAACATAGTTTTTGCCTTTTCCTGAGTTTTCTATCTATGAAAACACTTTATTTATTTACATTTTTTACTTTCTTGTGCTTGTGTGTGTGCCCGTGAGCATGGCTGTGTGTGTGTGTGAGCATGTGTGTGAGTGTGTTTGAGTGTGCGTGAGTGTGGTGTGTGTGTGTGAGTGAGTGTGGTTTTGTGTGTGTGTGTGTGTGTGTGTGTGTGTCTGTGCCTATGTTTCAGATGGAGTCTCACTATGTAGTTCAGGCTGACCTTGAACTTATGATCCTCTTACCTCTACATCACAAATGCTGGGATTTCTAGGATGTGCTGTTACATCCTTCAGGAAAAGCCACTTGAAAACACCACCATTTTGAAATGAAAGTTTTATTTAACATTAAAAAAAACCTGTAACTTTCATCACGGGCATCAGTTCCAAGGTCTGAATGAGCCCAGCAGCATAGCAATGGCGAGGCCCCAGACTCCCAGGGGTGCACCGAGCTTGTTTAGTCTACTGTTGAAATCACTGATGACACACTGTTTAACCCTTCTTACCCCACAGAACAGAACTCCACATCTCCTGAGCCGTGGCTCTGCTCGTTTATTTTAATCAAGCTTTCTGACTCGTGTGTCTTACTTACTATATCCCTCAGGCATGTCCCCAAACTCAAAAGTCACACTTTCCTAGAATCACTTCTCCAAGAGACGACTTTATCATTAATGTTCCCATTCTACAGAGTCGTTAGTATATCCAGCTAGTCCCTGATTCATGCCTACACTCCGAAACATTTGAAACTCGTTTCCTGATGGCATCATTGGCAATCATTACTTCTTCCCAGGAGCATCAATGAACAACATTTTCCCTCTAATGGAAAGCATTTATTGTATCTTCAGAGCAAAGGAAAACTGGTCTTTGTCCCTAATTTTGCTCAACTCGATTTTTCATAGTGAGCCACAAAACAGGATGTGGGCTTCGGATGCGAAAAGCAATCTAGAGCTGACAGCTGAAACAAAAAAAAAAAAAGTTCTAAATTAGTGTTATGACTCTTTTTTTCCCTAGTCCTTGTGTGTCAGTACTGAACCTGAAAAGTAATGAGAGAGAGAGAGAGAGAGAGAGAGAGAGAGAGAGAGAGAGAGAGAAAACGCATGCAGTATTGAAAGTAAATTGTGTGACACTGGTTCTTAAGCTTGTGACTGAAAACTGGGCTTTGGCAGTATTTTTATACTAGAGATGGCCACACCAGAGATGAACTCAGTGCCAAGAAGCAACAAAGTGGAGTGGAAGAAGTCAGCACCGGGTAGATTAAACCGTGTTCACAAAAGGCACAAGGCCGCCCAGCACAGCATGGCCATCTGCTGTCTCAACCAGAGTTTGCTCTTAGATTTGTCTTTCTCCAAAGTAGGCTATCACCACTTAGTGGCCACCACGTTGATTTCATCAAGTCCCACAAGGAATAGTCCTCACTGCACTCCTGAGAAGCATCTCGGGTATGAGGTACGAGTCTCTGATAAGATGCCATCAGGTATTCCTGATAAAAAGCAAACAGTGGGCAAGCTGATGAAACACCAGGTTAAGCCAGGCACAAGAACTGAGAGACTCCTTGGAATTGGAAAAGGCTCAGCTGACAGGTGTCACAAATGCCTCAGAGGAAACCTAGCATCAGGTGTTTCCCGACTCAGGGAGTCTTTCTCTTCTCACAGGGACCCAGACAGGATTTTGTTCCCTGACACACATGCAGGAAAGGGCACTGAAGGCCTATACACCCGTTATAGACTGTGCAGAGAAAACAGATGAGCAAGATGCCAAAATAAATCCTGGGTGAAAGGGAAAGGGTGAAGGTAAGGTCATCTGAATCCAGAAGCTCAGAGCTACGGTAGAGCAAGGCCAGACTCATTAGTGGCTGCCGTGACTGTGGAGAGAAAAGCTAGCGGGGAACTGAATGGCTAGGTCAGGCTGGCAGCTGGACCAGGGCTCATGGAAGCAAGCAGACACTGCGCCCCACGATGGGATGAGAAGGAAATGCACAGTGCCATCCGTAGAGATGCTTCCTACAGGATAGAGGCCTGCATTCCATCAGGTCTATGCTCAGCCCAAGGAACTGCATCCAGCTGCAGAATATGTAACATGGTACCATGGGGACACAGTCAGGACACTCTGGGATGGGAATTTTTTATTTTACCCAGAAAATTCGAGCCGGTCTTTTCAACAAAAAAATTGAATATTAAAGGTGTTTGTTAAAAGAGAGAGGCAAAAGAACATAAGAGGTAAAATAGTCAGTCTTAAGGAATATGCCAATTAAAGGCAATATATAAAATTATTTGGACTCTATTTTCACAGAACAGTCACCAAGGGTATTTATAAGAAAATCGTCGTCAGCCACACATTGACAGCTTGATTTTGAGTCACAATTGTCATTATCGTTTGGGTATTATAATGACATTACAGAGATTTAAAAATAAAACAAACAAACCTGAGTTCTTTCAGAAAACGATGGTAAAATATTTTTCTAATAAAATGGTAAGCTGTCTTGGATATGTTTAAGGTAACTCAACGTGAGAGAGAAAAGGGACTGGACCCAAGAGTGGCTGTGGGTTGGTAAGAGTTAAAGCTGTAGGTAGGTGGGATTCACCAAACAGCTTTCGTGTATGTTTGAAAATTGCCGTGATTGCTTTTAAAAGTCAATAGCCTTTCATATATTTGGATCCTAATATCATAAAATGTTCTCTGTTGTTCCGACATTGTAGCTTCTGTGTGTGATATAAAGAGAACGCTGCAGTGGTACATTAGGATCCTCACCAGGATGCAAGCGCGTTCACATCAATTTTAGTGTAATGGGATAACGAGTCATTGGCAGGTTCATGTATGGGTTTCCGTGTACTTTAGAAAGATGTAAAAACTGCCCATAAAATGCATGAGGTTAATTTGCATTTATATGTCTCTATAAAAACTGATACTGATTTCAAAATGGTCTTTGTTCTTGCCTAGAAAGCCAATAACATCTCTTAGGTGAATTCTGATCCAGAAAGCATCTCATTTGATATCCTGGGTCTGTCTACCTTTATCAATGAATTAGGAGAGTTTCTTCTGAAATTTGGATTTATAATCTTTGCTCTTTCTAGATTAAATCCATTTGAAACTAACAAGCTTAAGACACAGGAAACATAGTTCATCTAACCTGATAATATCAAAATAAATTTCCAGTTATAGTAAGAACAGATGTCAACATATTATCAGATGAATGTATGCATTAGTGAATACCTGGTTCAAAAGCTGGAACTACCTGGATCAGACTCACCAAAAAAACAGCCACGTGGAATTTCAATGATTTTATCAGAAAGATTAGCAAGAGATAGAGTAAGGGGGTGGAGGATATGGGGGGGGGGGGAAGGGCAGGATTGTAGTATGACACAAATATGTAAATGCCATAGTGAAGTCTATTACCTTGTATGCTTCCTGAAAAATAAATGGGGTGACTATAGTGGCACTTGTGAGTGTGAGTATGTGAGTGTGTGTGTGTGTGAGTGTGTGTGTGTGAGTGTGTGTGTGATTGTGAGTGTATGTGTGAGTGTCTGTGTGAGTGTGTGTGTGTGAGTGTGTGTGTGTGAGTGTGTGTGTGTGAGTGTGTGTGTGAGTGTGAGTGTATGTGTGAGTGTCTGTGTGAGTGTGTGTGTGTGAGTGTGTGTGTGTGTGTGTGTGTGTGTGTGTGTGCTGAACTAGAGGACAGAGACATAAAGGCAAACACAAAAATGAATCTGCTTCTGTTACCCAGAAGTCACTGTTCAGCATGAGTCTTGATATTCTTTCTTGATAAGAAAAAATGTGATTCTAAAGGCAGTTCAAAGAGACAGTGGTATTGATGATTAGGTTGGTTCTAAGAACAAAGAGTTGTTTGAAAGAACTAAAAGGAAAACAGAAAGGACTAGAGAGAGATGGTTCAGCGGTGAAGAGCACTGACTGCTCTCCCAGAGGTCTCGAGTTCAAATCCCAGCAACCACATGGTGACTCACAACCATCTGTAATGAGATCCAATGCCCTCTTCTGGTGTGTCTCTGAGGATATCTATGGTGTACTCATATACATAAAACAAATAAATAATTCAAAATCAAATAGGATAAATTAGGAAAAACAACTTAAAGACAAAAATGCAGTTAGTCTGGTCACCTTGGCAGAATCACAGTGTAAGGGAAAGGAAGGCAGAGCTGCAGACGGGGCTGTGGCTTGGTGGCGGACGGTTGCAAGCATGCACAGGAAAGGTAGAATTTCTCTGCAGGTCTTCTGCTATCAATGGACTAATCTGACCTTAGATGACCATCGCAATACCTAGATAGAAGCTCCATCCACTCATTGGTGAACTTAGATACCTAAAGTCACAACATTCCTCCCACTTCCCCATGACAATACACGAAATGATGTTTAACAGTAGAGTGCACACCCACATATTCCTATTTCCAGGCGTGTGGGGAAACATTAAAGAAGAAAATCAACATAAAATGTAGAGTTCTTATCCATACCAGACACAGTTCTGCATACCTCGAACATGTCTTTCAATCAATTCAGCTGCCATAACCCAAAATGGCAGCTACCAGGTAAATCACTACAGAGGACGCCTAAAGTAAAGCCAGAGATCAGTCTAAGGTAGATGGAAGGCTGAAGCAACTTCCAAAACCCATGATTAGCATCTTCAAAGGAACTGAAGAAGCATTCCAAATGTAAAACTAGAGTCTATTAAATAGTAATAGTAAGAACATTGAGGAATATTTCTCAGAAATCAAAATAAGGATAGCTGAGTTGGAAAAAAGTAATCAGTGGGGATAAGGGAGATGGTTCTGTGAATAAAGGGTTATCAAAAGCCTGACGAGTCGATTGCTGATCCTTAGAGCCAAGGAGAAAGGCAGATATAGCAGTGCACAGGGGCCTGGTTCCAGTGCTCTCATGGAGATGTGGGAGACAAAGACCGGAGTCTCTGAAAGCTTGCAGGCCAGCTAGCCTGGTGTGTACAGGAAGGAGGTCAAGAGAGATCCTGTGTCAAACCAGATAGAGGGTGAGACCCAACAGCTGAAGTTATCCTCTGACCTCTGCATGTGGGTCCTGTGAACACACACGTGTGCATGCGTGCACACCCACATATCATATGCACACATGCAAGAACTGTTTTTAAAAGTTGGTGGGATAATACCACGGTTAAGATTTTTAAAAATGTGAAAAAGGAAACAAAAACAATAAGAAAGAATTGGAGAAATCCAAGGTCCACAAAAAAGCACTTCCAGTGACGTAAGAAAAGAGAAGCAGTGTTTAAAAAAAAAAAAAAAAAAAAAAAAAAAGGAGATAAAAAGGAAAAGACCGTTTCCCAGAACAGAAGGAAATGTGTCTCTGAGTGAGAAGGGTCCAATGATTAACTCGTAAAAATTATTCTAGCAGATGATCTTACAGACAGTTATCGTAAAATTTACACAAGATGGTTCTAAAAATCTCTAGAGCTGAGCAGATCACAAAGGAAACATCAGGAGCCAGACAGGTCAAACTTCTCAGCAGGAATCAGAGGAAGTGGAAAAACAAATCCTCCCAAATTCAACACGTTGTGATCCTGGGTGAACTGTTAAAAACTAAATGTCACAGTAGCAAAAATAAATGAGGGATGAATTATTTCAATTTATTAGAAAATTTATTCCCATCTTTTCTTAGGAAATACACCCCTCCATCAAGCAGTTCTCCCACCAACTTGTATGCACACACACACACACACACACACACACACACACACACTTACAAATGCACAGCATATATGTACACACAATCACATACAATGTGCATACACATATACACATGCACACACTCACACACACATACTCATAAATGCACAACATACTCACATGTACACACAACCACATACAATGTGCATATACATGTGCACATGCACACACACACACACACACACACACACACACACACCTGTATATGTTCCTATAAAGCATATAGTAGGGAGAAGGAAGCAGGGTGCTGAGCGCACAGGTTTCCACAAAGGAGCACAAACTATGAAGAGCCATGAAGGGATAAGCCCAGGGCTAGAGAGAACACAAATCCAAACTGAAGCAGAAGGACAAAGGAACCATCAAGCAAAACTTAAGACAGACACACAGACAGATGAAGTGAACGAAAGAAGGGAATGAGGGGGTGGGGAGGAAGAGAACAGTCTCTTTCTGATCTTAAGTGTCTACATATAACTGTAAAAAGATTTTCTTTGAAAGCCACTTCTCTGAGAACAAAAACGCAGTGAGCCAGTTTGAAAGAAATTTCAAAGAGTGGATCTTTTGGAAATTCTAGAACCTAGGAGTAAAAAATGCAACAGCAGCATAAACACAGAAGTCATGGGAGGTGGGACGTGGAAAGCTACTGACCATGCACAGATACTGTGTCTCGGTGATGACCAGACAGAATGGATGGGAAGAAAGTCTGACCATTGCCATATGTGCTATGCCTGCAGAACCGCAGCATCCTAATGATGCTAAGCCCGAGGAGGGCCAGAAGCACCAGGAGTGCAGCCCGGCAAAGCTAAGGACCCCTTCCTACTCCCGAGTGTTATATTCTAAGTAAACTCTCATTCATGTGCACAAGGACTGAACATTACTGGTCACAATTTGTAATGGAAAAGCACAGGAACCATGCTCCTTTCTCATTCCTAGGGTAAGGAATGCCCTGGCCTCATCCATCGTAAGTTGAAACAGCATACATCACACACTCAGGTAAATGCATACAATACAGAGGAAAAGCAAGCTACAGAAAGACCTGTTATCACAGTTACACAGACAGGTCCTAAGCATTGTAAGGACCCTAACTGTGGGAACTAACACTTAAACATTTACTTGCAAAAAATAAAACAAAAAAAAATATGATTGGCATATGGGGTATGGATGCACATTCGTGCCAAGGGAAAAGAGTGAGAACATTGTGTAGAGATGATGTTCACCACTGTTAGGGTGTTGGTCAGCTCTGAAGAAGAAGCTGAAAATCACAGGAGGGTGAACAGCCTTCTGTGAGTCAGCATTCCCTGGAAAGCAAGAACACTGACCAGAAGCAAACGTGGTCCTCTATATTTTCGATTTTCATGATTAAACCTTCTATGCTAATGAATGCATCAAGCTACACAGGAAGGAACTGCTGTTGTAATGTAGTGCTTACTTCAGTAATTTATTTTTAATAACTGGAAAAATGTACACACGGTATTTGTGATACTGGAAATGTAATCATACAGCTGCCACATGTTGATATGGAATTCCTGTCAGTTTTACCCCAGGTGTGGGGATGGTGTTAAAAACATTTGCATCAGAAATTCCTTTAGGGGAAGAGCATGGGGTAAATATCTGAAATGCAAAGCCGTGTGACGCTGTATTTTAATTGTTCAAGCGATATGAAGCAATCTAGTACTGAGATCAGGTTTTGTAAGCTAGTGTTTATATTTGGCTTTCAGGAGTTGCTCTGAGGTATGAACGTGTGTCTTAAAGACACTATCTCTGTTAAACTTATTTAATCCACACATAAAGCATCTGTTATAAATTGAAGATAATTCTATGCTATATTTTATTTGCAACAATCACATGTGCAAATAATCATCATTCGGTGAATAAAATAAAATGTATTTTTTTTTTTAAAGAGTGCCTTACCTGGTAGAGATATTTAATGAAATGTTCATGGCTTAATATACACGTATGAAAATGTTTATGGTTCACTTTAAATACAAAATTGAGGGAGGTGAGAGTCTGGATGAAACATGGCTAGCCGTAATTTCATGATGATGCATGAGGAATTACTACACTCCTCTGTTAATTTTGTGTATGTTTGAAATGGTTCATGACATATCCAGGTAGACAAGGGCTGTGTTCATCCCAAATAAAACAGAACAATCAAATCCTGGCATAACTTGGAAGAGGGAAGGATAACTCAAGAAATGCCAGATGAAGCATCACACAGCTACAGGCGGTGTCGTCATGGTACCAAAGCTTTCTACGGCTCCAGGGAGTTCCTTCCTAGGCACAACGACAACAGAACAGGCCTTCTGGAAACTGCCACCAGCTTGAGGCTACCCACGCTGAAAGAGGTATGCTTCTCATTTCGCTGAGAGAAGAATCCTTTCTCTGCCAACTGAATGAGGCAGGAACTCAACCTAGGAATTTTAATGCAGCATTTACTGTTCACTGGTTCAGTAGAGGGGAAGCAGCTGCTAAAACTCCCCGGCATACCAGACATGGTATTTTCCTTTAATCCGGAAGAAGGCAAGCGATTTGGTCCAACACACCCAAGCTAATTAGTTCTACCTGGTTCTTTGTAATTATGCTATTACCAGATTTTTAAAAATGAAATTCAGTTGTTTTTGGTGCCTACAAATGAGGGTTTTTTCCCCCCCACGTTGATTAACTACAAAATGATGAATGATGAAGAATTTTCAGGCCCATTTTTTTTTGAAAAATTGACTTTTCTTGTGTGGTGTAGGTTTTTTTTTTTTTTTTTTTTTTTTTTTTTTTTTTTTACTTAATGAGACTCGTTAGCTTGGTAATTCTCATTTTTTTGGAATGACATTTGCTAAGAAGTCAAATCCTTAGGTATCATTTCTAATTACAGCCTTGAGTTTATGTCACTCAAAAAGATTATAATTTAAAAAGCATCATGTAATAATATACAGCCAACGTGTATGGTTTAAGCAAGGTCTCACACCTTGGTTCTCTCCAAGTTTGTTATCATGCAAAGATCAGTACACTTTCAAACATTAGGATGAAAATACTCCAGGACTTACATAATTACAAAAGTAGGAAATTTATAGGAAAGAGGGAAACACTAAGATTTTTTTCTTTTAAATTATTGAAACAGCAATCAAAAGCAAGCCAGGTATGGTGGGGCATGCCTGTAATCCCAACACTTTGGGGACAGAAACAGGGGAGAGAAAGAGGGGAAAGGGAGGGGAAGGGGGGAGGGAGGAAGGGAGAGGGAGAAGAAAAGAGGGAGAGAGAGGAGGGGGGAGGGAGTGTTTGGAAACACCTCTCTCAAGAGAACTGACTTAAGGCTGTCTTGTAAATAAACACAGATGAAAATGGAGCTGTGTGCCTGCTGATACTTGTATGTCCTGACCTGTGACTCAAGACCAGAGCTGAAGGAAAGCCAGCTAGCAGCCTTTGCTTATCCAGGTGACGAAGATCCGAGGTTGTATAGAAACTTCCTCTTTTGACACAGATCTGATTCTTTGACCAACAGTTCTGTTCAAGAAACAACATCCATCTGGCTGGACAATTCTACTGCTTGCTAGTGAAAGACCCAAGAGCAGGAGCCATGTTTGGTAGCCTCAGGTACTCACTGAAGGCCTGGCAGCCCCAGCTGCTATGCCGAGGGTCTACAAGCTTGTGGCCATGGAGTTGCTTGTCCCCTTGAGGAATAACAAGGTAGAAATACAGCTAAGTTCAACAGGCGGGCCATCCTGCTCAGTGGCAAATGAACATTACTCTCTGATACATATCACCAAAAACTCTCCAGAACGGAATAGTTTCCAGATGTGATGGCCAAGACAGGTTTTGGGGGTGGGGGGAGAAGAAGGCATCTGAACTGAACCTCAAACGCTCACCAAGAAGTCAACTGCCTTCGTGGAATGTGATTCCAGTGAGGTGTGCAGCCATTGTGGTAGGGAAATGTCAGAGGTCAGGAACAAAGCTGTCCTGTTTGTATGAAATGTGGGGGGCTAAAGAGAAAGAGAACCGGAAACCAGGGGCCACAGTAGAAGATAAGGGAAGTTTTAACTTCAGAAGATTTTGTAAAGCTTGGTGACTTTTAGTGACTGAGTCTTCACATCAACCTGCATTGCTGGTTTCTCTTCCCATACCTCCCTGACACAGGAGGCTCACTCAAGAACAGGGTGAGAAGGGAGTTGTGTTCCTCAATTCTTTGCCTGACCTTAATGGACCTTCCTCACATAATGAACAAAGCATTTGTTTGTGGTCAGAGGATAGTTCAAAATGAAGACTAATTTGAGCATCTCATTCATTTGTCTTTCTATAAGATATTGAGTTTCTACTATGTGCCTTTCAATGGACTGGGCAACACAAAGTCCCTACTGTGTGCCAGTCACTGAGCTAAGCTCCACTGAGTTCCTACTGTGTGCCCTTACTGGACTGGGCATTAGGAACCAAGGTGAAATAGATTTGTGCTTAGTACCCAAGAGACTGAACAGTGATGCAGTTACTTTTAAAACCACCCCATGGTTTTATGTTAAGCGGGCACCTACCAGTAGTAATTCCACCCGTGGGCATTTAGTTAAGAGATATAAAAACATAATTTATAAAATACCTAAAAACTAGAGGCAGGCCAGGTATAATCATCAACAGATTACCCTGTAAAACGAGGAAACCTGTCAGAGGCCCATGCGTAGGCACATGGATACATCTCAAAAATAACAGGAAGGGTGAAAACAAGCCAGGCCCACAAAAGCTGTGAGCTGACTGATTCTATTATGTTCTGGAAAAGCAAAATTAGCCTGTGGTGACAGGCAACATAGGTGCTGTCTCTGCTGGTCTGAGGCTTGACTGAAAAAGAGCCAAAGTGGGCTCTCCGGGGTGATGGGAATGTTTTGTGCCTTGATATTCTTTCCATAAAACTGGATAGTCAAGTTAAGGACTAAGAATTTTACTGAATGTAATTTACACCTTGACACGTTGGTATGCTATATAAAGTGTCACAGTGTCTGGAGGGCAAATGCAGAGGGAACTGTGCAGAAGGGAACCAAAGTTTTTGCCTGTTTCCATCGAGCCACGTGTGAGGGGCTCCTGACCCTAGCTAAGGATGTCGAGAGGGGCCTTTGGAAGAAAATGGCCCAGAGTAACTCTGGAGGAGGAGGAGAAAAAAAGAGGAGAAGAAGGAGAAAGAGGAGGAAGAAGAGGAGGAGAAGGAGGAAGAGGAAGAGGAGGAGGAGGATAATGAGCTCCAAGTATAAGGTAGTGGGGATACTGACGATGAGGACTGATGAGTCTCAGGTACCAGCCTGCTGAAGAAAGGATCCAAATCACCTTGACTGGATAGCTCTTTTATCATCTTTATTATTAGGTAATAAAGGCTGAAGTTTTATGAGGCTGGGTGACTAGAAGCTGGATCTCACCGCTAGGGCACACACAACCTCCTGTGCTTCCTCAAGGTGACCAACTTCCATACACAGAAGGCCTCCAGGAGCCAATAAAGCTGAGCCAGGCAAATCTTGAGAGGCCAGAACGTCAGCCCTTGACTGTGTCCCCACTGTGAGCCAGGGATGTGCTTGTGTATGGAGCTGTTGTAAATAAAACCCTGTCTTAAGTTCATTGTGCCTGGTTTCGGTTGCAAAGCACAATTCCTTGTAGCAAATTATGCTGAGATATGTCATTTGGATTTCAAGTGTTCCCAGGGGTGTGAGGGAACTGTATCTGAAGGGTGTGCCAATTGCAAGGAGTTGATTTCAACATTCAGTGACATCAGTATTTCCAAAAGATGTCTTAAAAAAAACCTGTCCTGAAAGATACTGGGCTGTAGAGGAAGAGGTTATACTTAGACAAGCTTGAGAAGTGGCACTTTGGGACGGTCACAGAGCATGGAAATACAATAGGAGCAGGCAAAACCTACCCTGCCATCCCCTCAATTGCATTTCCCAGTATTGTCATGGGAACTTAAAAAGAAAATCACATAATACCTAAGAACAGCCAACCAGTCAAGTCATGGAGCATTAGTAAAGACAGTCACCCCAAATGGGGCATAAGAGGTACTTTCCCATCACCAGAGAGCACGGTGGAAGCAGGCCAATGGCTCATGTGACCGAAGGCATCATCTCCTAAGATCTCAGACCTCCCTCACCACAGAAATACCATCACCAGTGATGTTTTCTAAATCCGAGGAATTTTACATGCATCCGTTTTATACCACACACAAAGGAGATATTATCAGGAGCGTGAGAAATGCTCCGAGACACGCCAAATAATTTTAAACACCCATTTGAAATTTCATAGATAAGTGACTGAGCTGAAATCGGAACCCAGGTCTAAGTCCCAAGCCCTCCTCCTTAATCACCATGACAGTGGGCCCCCTCCACTGCCTAACACTCCACACATTTGCCTGCTCATCCACTGCCGTGTCCATCCTTGTGAATCAGTAAGACACCAATGCATGTCCTTCACTACACTGGAAAGGGCAGTCAGGTTATTCTTGTTCAATTTGATTGCAGGCATTGACAGCATCTGTCAGTTTTCCACCAATCGCTGGATGGTGGACAAAAAACACTTCGCCTGCTCTTCTTCTGGGGACATGTCAGGTCTGATTAGACTTGTCAACATTCTGGCCCCAAATGGGCAGAAACCTTAGTAAGTTTCAACCCCACCAGGTTGTTTTGTTGTTTGGTTTGGTTTTTTTTTTTGTTTCTGGGTTTCCGTTTGTTTCTTTTTTGGTTTGGTTTGGTTCTGGGATAGTGCTGATGTAGCCATTTAGCCAAACCCTCTGTAAAACACTGGGAATTTTTCGGAACTATATTCATCATCAAGTTAAACAATGATCTCACTAACAGTCTTGAAAATAACCATCCCAGAAGTAGTCTGTCTGTCTGATGAAATAGATGCTTTATGGTGAGCACACTTTGATTTATAATTAAGAAAAAAAAAGAATGTAATCTTGGCCCCATCCCATCAGTAGGATAATGAGATAGTTGCTGGGTCTTTTAAACTATAGGGAGAGATTGAATCTAGCATATCTATCGATCCAATCTCCTTATCCAAATGTCTACATCTGTCATCTGACACATATAAAAAGGAAATATTATAATTTACTGGCAGGAACATTTGAAAAAGATAATCCTTCTATATTTTACCAAGAATCATAGGATCTACCACAGTGCAATAACTTCTGCCAATTGGCTACTTAAAAATTTGTTATGCATTTGATTGTTATTATTACAGTGTATTGTGTACACCTGGTGTCAGGAGGGGAGATGTATGCCACAGCATGCACTCGTGAAGTCAAGGACATTTGTAGAGGTTTTTGTTTGTTTGTTTTGTCTCCTCCCATCTTCCTGTGTATTCCTTGGATTGAGCAAAAACAAATACTTCTATCCACTGAGCCCTCTTTCCATTGGCCACTTTCAATGGGAATTTTCCCAGTAGTGTTTGCTCCCAGCTCAGACAATGAAAATCTCAGGTATTTCCTTCTTGTTCATGAAAATGGCTGACTTAAAGCCAGCTCAGAGCAGAGCAACTCACAAAAGTCAGTCTGCGTTTTCACAGTGCTTTACCTCAGCCTGAGCATTTTCTAAGTTTAAAAACAAAAACAGGCTGTGGAGACGGCTCAGTCATTAACAATGTTTGATGCTCTTTCAGAGCTCTGCCCTTGTACTACCTAGCATCTACGCTAGGTGACTCCATGGGACACACACACGGACACACACACACACACACACACACACACACACACAGTCTTAGGGTTTTTGTTGATTGAATAAAACACCATGACCATAAGCAAGCTGGGGAGGAAAGGGCTTATCTTGCTTATACTTCAATATCATAGTCCATCATCAAAGGTAATCAGGACAGAAACTCAAACATGTTAAAAGCCACAAGCAGGTATTGACACAGAGACCATGGATGGGTGTTGCTTATTGGCTTGCTCCTTGTGTCTTGCTTGGCTTGCTTTTTTACAGCATGTAGGACCACCAGTCCAGGGATGGTCCCACCTATGTTAGACTGGGCCCTCCTACTTCAATCACTAATCAAGAAAGTACACTACGGGTTTGTTCACAGGCCAGTCTTATGGACGCATTTTCTCACTTATGAGTCCCTCTTCTTAATGACTCTAACAAGTGTCAAGCTGATGTAAAACCAACCCCACATATGTCTATACACATAAGTAAATGGTAAATCTTTAAAAAATGCACAGATATAACTGTATGGGTAGCTAAGTGGAATACTCTACAAAAAGGCTAAATACTCTTTTGGAGGATGACCACACTCTTGTGGTGGCCATGGTTTTAGGTCACAAACCTCAGGGGACATAGATAGGCAAGTTTACTTCCTCATAGTGCGACCCCATTACCACATGCTTACTAACAGACCATCATGTTTTGGATAAAATGCTCACCATACTGTCTTCTCTCCTCTCCAGCCTACAAGTTGATGGCAAGTAGTTTGCATATGTAAGACAAAAACTGCATGCATTTTAGGATTCCAGTTGAACAGGAGCATTAAGGAAACTAAAAATAGAGCACAGGCTCTATTTGTAATGGTCCTGCCAATCTGGACAATCATACGTGACTTTTCAGTAGGAATAAATCCATTCCAAGTCAGACATTCAATCCACTCACTGGAAGTAAACCAACTTTGAAAACCTTTAGCTTCTATAAAGGGGGGGTTGATTTTGAATCAGAAGAAATAGAGGCCAGGCTTGCATATTTTTGTTGCAAGAATATTCTAAAGACAGAAGCATAGGAACATTTATAAAGACACACTGTATGTATGCCTCAGGGCTTAGGCTCATAGAATTTTAATATTAAATAGATGCATATTTACCGTGCTAAAATTGGGAGGAGAAAACCATCATAGCTAAGTAGTTAACTATCAGCATACATCTAAACTGACAAGACTGAAGATTCCGAACACAGACCCCAGAAGCTTTTGGCAAAGCTATGCGCTGTGAAAGCTCCTTGTCTCCTCACATCACACTACCCTCATCCTGCCATCTGCAAATGCAATGGATTCCCAGAGTGGAAACGTGCATCCTTTCTAAGACACCCCTACCAAGAATCCCTAAAACTTGGTCGCTTGCAATTGAACATGATTGCCCTGAATTTGGGGGGAAAAACACAACTCCTGATATGAATTCCTATAACAAGAACTTAGGACAAATTATTCCAAATACACTGGACCTGCAAAACTCAGAATCCACAAGAAAGTACTCAGGCTTTCTAGGGCATATTAAAAAAACAGCATAAAACCACCTCCTCGTTTGGTGTTTTGCATGAAGAGTCTTAAGCACACAATTCCTGTTGTTTGTTTCTGGTAGATTTATGAGACTCATAGAGGGCCTGCCCTAGCTTCAGCATTACACCATTCTGCATGATTAATTGATGGCAAATCACTGCACAGGGTGCCAAGATCAGTGGTAGGAAGCAAGTCATTAAAGGAAATTAAAACTCTGCCAGGGCTTTGCTTGTAAATGTTTCCTCCAAAGCCTTAGAGCACCACGTTAGGGAAAGAAAATACAGCCACATCTCCAAGAAAGCAGAGCCTCCCGTGTTTCTGCTGCATGATCCCTGGGGTCTGTACTCAATACGAGCATCTAGCTCAATATGTTTTAGGAAGAAAATCTGGTCGGAGAGCTACAGAGAAAAGGGGGTATTTATATCTGGGGGATAAAGAGATGGATCAGTGGATGAAGTGCTGCTGCTCAAGCATGAGACAAATTCAGGTCCCCAAGACCCACATAAAAGCCAGGTGTAGAGGCATCTCAGTGTGTGCTTCTTAGCGGGAGATCGGAGGATGCCCAGAGCTTGCTGGCAAGCTAGTCTAGCTGAAATAATGAACCCCAGTCTCCACAAAGAGTGGAGAGAGAAGAAGACCACAGACTTCAACCTCTGGCCCCTGTATTTGTGCATACATGTGTACACACAGGCATGCAGGCCGCAGAAACACACATGCACACATGCAAAAGGAAAAATGTTGTTTTAGAATTTGTAAAGCCTCACTGTGTGATTGTGCAAAGAAAGCCTCAGTGTTCTATCTTACATATCGTGAAGCTTGGGGCACCTACAGTTTTCTCAAGGCAAACCTTCCAACCAAACATTAACATATCAAATTAAATTGAATTAATACCATATATATTATGATATATATTATATACTTCAAGTGTGTGTGTGAATATATATATATATATATATATATATATATTATATATATGAATATCTGACCCATTATCCAAAGAGAACTCATTACTCATTAGTGATTTATCATGACAAATTAACATCTGCACAGACTTACTTATCATCAGGCCCAAGGACTGATGACAGTCATCTCTTCCCCTTAGCCAGAATGAGTTTCTGTCTGGCAATACAAGGGGATACACTTCTAAAGATGACAGCACACTCACTCTGCAGATGGCTGCTACAATAAGTGTGTGACATTTCAGGCCACATTTTAAGGCCGACAAGCAGAAGGTCATGCCAGGGAAGTCCGCTCACGCTCTAGGAGTGTGCTTAGCTAAAGGAACCCTAATTGTTTTGCCTGGGGAGAGACACCCAACTGTTAAATAGGATTTAGCAGAAGAAAAAGAGCTTAAGAAAGTGTTTCACTGATCCTCAGCTAGCCACCCACACTGAATATATTGGTGTTCACGATATTTTGTGTTAAAAAAAATAATAATGCCCCGGTGACCAGATAGGCTGGCTTTGATGAAACAATTCTTATGTGGTGAGTTGTTTGTGTGTCTTTTTTCACAAATGACAGCAGTGGGTCGATTCCAAGAGACACAGCTAACTTCAAGTATTTTATAGAAAACACATTTTAACTTGCTTCCATTTGCTACACATGTGGCAGCTACATGTACCATGTCCTTAATAAAAAAAAAAAAGAGAGAAAGAAAAAGAAAAGAAAATCACTAATGATGGAAGATGTTCTCTAGCACTGTATATGCTTATACCAAGCTGACACACAGGGCTGTAGTCATATTTTTTTTAAAAAGTGAAACATAAATTTAAGAGCACATAGTTGAATATAATTGCCTTATTGGAAAGTAGGAAAAAAGAGAAGGAGGGAGGGAGGGAGGGGAAAGGAGAAGGAAGAAAAGAGAGGAGGGATGAGAGAGAGAGAGAGAGAGAGAGAGAGAGAGAGAGAGAGAGAGAGAGAGAGAGAGAGAGAAGGTAGGAGGGAGGAGAGGGGAAAATAAGAAGAAGGAAGAGGGAGAGGAGGAGAGAGAAAGAAGAGTTTGTACTTCAATTCATTTCATAAATATTTACCGGGCACCTGCTACACCCCGAACCCGGTGTGTGGTACCTGTGAAAGTGCAGCCAAGGCGTTTCCCACCTACTCTAGTGGAGTAGTAGACAGGTATTACAAAGATGTTTGCACATGTAATTAATTCAAATAGTAAGGATGGACAGGAGCTGCTTCCTGGTGGACCCAGGTTTGGTTTTTGTCAGTTTGCCTGGGACTGACAAGCTCTGACTCTGTGTGTGAGTCAGTCAGTCTTTAGGAGATGAAGGTCAGAACTTTTAAACCTAAGGTAAGAAATGGTTCATATCCTTCCCCTTCTGTGCTGGTGTCTGGAATCTTCTTTGCGGTAAGAGAACCCACTGAAAAAACCAAAGTGATTAGAAGCTTGTTCTAATGTGTTTATGGGGTGCATCCATGGGGCTTGGTTACTCTGGATAGTAGCCTTCCATCTGAAAGGGAAAGCCCATTCTTACTGTCAGAATGTCCTACATTTTGGTCGGTTGATGAAACTTATTCTACTCTGGACAGAAACAAAAAGAAACAATGTGCTTCCGGGCTTCCCCTGGAGGAGAAGGTTAATGATACAAAGATACACTACGCAGGCCCCTTAGGGCATGAATTTGGCGTGGGTAAGGGGTTGGGAGCAAAAACAATCAAAATACATTGCATGGCATTCTGAAGTGATTAGTAGGAATATCTGTAAAGTGCCCCTTGTGAGCCTGGCACAGACAGTTGTCTCTTTAACATGTTTACATCTTCAGGTTTTAATCATAAGCTGCTGGCTTTCCAGTGCCTGTTGGGAGACACATTCATGTTATTAGCATGTTGCTTCTGAATCTCAACCCAAATGAATTACTTCCATAGTAATGGAAGGAGAGATGCTAAAGTTCTTAAATGCCCAGGAATGCTAAGTCCTCTGAACACTTCTTAATCTTTTGTATAGATGGGAAAACCAAGACTGTGAGATCACATAGTTGTAGGATCCCAACGCCAACCGCAGACCTTGGGGTCGGAACTGAGTCTTTAAACAGCCAGCAGTGGTCCAGTGAGGCAGTGACATGCCATGAGGCAGTGACATACCAGGTCCAGCTGTGTCAAAATTTATCCAAGGAAAAAGCGAAAACACAGGTTAGATGTTGCTTTCTAATCCTTATCCAAACCATATTTCTTGGTGAAGAAATCCTCTTTTATTGCATGCGGCAAGAAACTCTGACATGAGGGTACCAACCATGTAAGAAATGCCAGCTATGGTAACTGCCCTTCGAGGAACCCATCCCATCCAAAATATCTTACTTTTTGCTAGCTTACAGTTAGGTAATGGTTCAGTCATCACCACAACAGGATTGGAGAAATGGAAGCTTGGGGGAGGGTAGAGAATGTCTTCAAATTTTAATCCACAAACCTTGAACTCTATCACATACATTTAACAATAGATTGATGAATTCATCTCTTCCCTGAAACTGAAGGACAAAGCTGCCTTATTTGAGAAAACAGTGATCTCACAAGGCAGCAAATGAGATCATGAATTCAAATGTGCCATATAGTATTACATTGTTAATTCATCCAGGTGAATTAGTTGACCCAAAGGTGAATTGATTTAGATAAACATTCTAAGGCTTAAGGGGTTTAATCTTCTTCATCCTTCAACTCAAGCAGAAGGTAGGGGGATTGGAAGCCAATATTTGGTGCAGGTAAACTGCATCTCCCTGGCTGTATTTTTTAGTTTCGTGTATATGTGTGGAAGATTATGTGTTAATGTCAATGCAGGTACACTCAAAGTCCAGAAGAGGGCACTGGCTCTCCCACCACCGCAGCCAAGCTGGAGTTAATGAGGTTGTGAACTTCTAGGCATGGGTACTGGGAACTGAACTGTGATCCTATACAAGAGCAGTCCAAGCTCTCAACCACTGAGCCATCTCTCCAGCCTGAAGCTTACCTGCTTAGTCCGTAGCTTTATACTGGGACACAGCTAACTGCATTATTCATATACTATCTCTGGCTGCATTCGAGCTCCAGGGGCAGAGTTTATTATGTGCAATGAAGAACAATGGTTCAAATAATTTATTTACTGAATGACCCTTTAAGAAAAGTCTTGCTATGTCCTAACAAGGTGGCTGCATTCTTCTTGGGCAAAGTTAAAATGATTCTTAGCTAAACTCATCTTGTTTTAACTGATTCTAACAAAGGGACCTTGATGGTTGGGGTGCGAGAGAAGACAGTTCTCAGAATCTGATACCTGGTGAGGGTAATGGTTTCTTAACCAGAGTTGGATCATAGCCCTAACAAGCCACAAATAAACGTTTATCTTTTGGGGGATATTTAGTACATAAATGGTCATAGACAACTCCTCTTCCAAACCTGTTGGTCACACTGACCTTTCTAGAAATGAAAAAATATATGACACAGAGGCCACAAATGGATACACATGCATGTGTTTTTTGTTTGAATTTGCTTTTGACCTTAGAGGTAAAAATGAGCAAAGACCAAGCTGAGACTCTGTAGCCATCTACACTGAACTCTTACTTGAGCAGCTTGTCCAACCCAAGTTGGAACCTGGGGTGCAGAGAAGAGAAAGAACAGCAGCCACAAGGCTGGCTTCCTGCCTCCCATCCACCCACCGGCTAGTGATGCTCTCCTGCTGTGAACTGGGCTAAGGCAGGATGGCCGGGGGCCCAGTTGGCTCCTGTAGCCAACCTGCCCCCAGAGAACATGCAATCAGGATGTTGGCATAAGCGCCTGTAGCTCACCAGACTCTACCAGCAAATGGCAGGCTTCCTCTTCCTGGTACAAAATCTGTAACAGGCTAAAAGTCAATCATCTGTGAAACTGAGCTTGCTTCTTTATGTTTCCGCTAGGAAGTGGGTTACTAAAAACAAGTAATGCTGTGGCTTCTAAGGCATTGCCTCTAATGGCAGGTTTCAGAAGACAAAACTGCCCACGGGCTTCTGAATTTTTACTTCTTCGAACTCTTATAGATACATCTGCATAATAATTGGATGCCATAATAAATGTTTCAATGCCTTCATTGTCATTTCATTTAAACAATCCAAACCGCAGACATCTAATATCCATCAAACGCAGAGGAAGCTCAAAATTCCCAGAGCTGTTTCATGAAGGCCTAGGCTGTCAAGCATAGCTTAGATTTCTTATTTAGGTTGTAGCAGGAAATGAGCTTAAGGATTGAATAATTTACATATACAGTAAATAAGCCCACAGAGTCCGGATTTGCTACCCTAACTCCTACGTCAAAACATAGATTTGATAACACAAAAGCTATGTCTATAAAGGTAGATAGGCCAATTTATCACAATTTAATGTCATTTTTTTTTAACAAAGTTCAATTCACTGCCCTAACTTCCCCCTTACCCTCCTAA
The DNA here is from genome assembly GCF_963924665.1 of Micromys minutus. Classification (NCBI taxonomy): domain Eukaryota; kingdom Metazoa; phylum Chordata; class Mammalia; order Rodentia; family Muridae; genus Micromys; species Micromys minutus. Next base: position 19,320,036 of record NC_137980.1, read on the forward strand.
AAACCAAAGTAGGTAAGCCATTGTTCAATTTCAGTATGTTAAAATGAAAATTAAAGCTTCTGTGACATTTAAACTATTGTAGGGAGGAAAGCAATCACCTTATTTCCTGACAAGGGCTTAATTATGCTCCTTGAATTTAACACAGGACCCCTGGTACCTCCATACATTTAGACATATGGCCATCGAGGAAGTGTGCTAATGGCGGTTACTAGTTTAGACCCTAGTGCAATGCAGCTGGTGTTCTTCTAAGAAGAGTTGCTTAGAGCCTGGACAGGCGCAGAGGGGCAATCGATCCCGTCAATACTCAGGAGAAGATGGTCAGGGAGAGGAGACTGCCACAGAAACCAAGCCAGCCAGCACCCTCATCTTGGAACTCAGTCTCTAGAACTATAAAAGGATGTAAATTCCTGTTGCAGGAGCCACCAACTCTGAGTTACTTGGCTTGGCAGCCCTTGAAAACTTAAACAACTCTTTTCAAATGAACCTTTGTCCCAGAAGTTAATGGAGACTAAGGCCAATTTCAGTTTTATTAAAAATGGCCCCAAACCCCCAGCATGGTTTCTTTTCACTCAGACTCTCCATAGAAGGTGCCAAGTTCTGAATTCTAGAATAGTTATTAAACACTGAAAAGTACCAGCTTCCCAACAGTTTGAAGACTAAGAACTATAGCACCGTTTTTTTAATTTCAAAACAGTCATGTTTAGGAAGTCAGTTACCAAAAAGCCAGATGCCCCTGTCTATCTTTGTTCAAATAAAAAAGGAAAGAAACCGTCAACAACACATCACCAAGATGAGACTTTCTGAATACAGGGCCCTTATGGTTCAAAATGTTTTGCTGGGCACCAAGTTATAATATGCAATGAAAGGAAAATTCCTTTGGAACTATCACAATGAAGTTACTCTTGTATGTAGCTCAGCCACTGGAGTGCTTGCCTGCTTAGTGTGAATGAAGCCCTGGGTTCAATCCTGGGCGTCATACACTAGACATATGGTGGCACATACCTATACTGCATGGGAGGTGCAGGCAGGAGTTTGGAATCAGCCTGGGCTTTCCTGCCTCTTATAAATAAAGGTACTCTTTTGTTCCATATCTGTAAGACAAGGGAATGCACTGAAGGTGACTAGGTGAGTAACAGGGCTTGTCACACAAGCTCAATAACCTAATTTTGTTCCTGAAACTCATGTAAAGGAAACTGGTTGTGGAGGCTCAAATGTGTATAGTTCCAATACCCCTCAAAGCAAGGCTAAGACAGGAGCATTGTCCAGGAGCTCATGGACCAGCTAGACCTGAGCACATAGTATGGCAGCAGCAAGAAAGACCCTACCTCAAGAAGGTATAAGGAGAGACTCGATTCCCAAATTTGTTGTCTGACCTCCACACACAGACTTGGTATAAACACAAACATGACCTCTCTCACACATGCACCACACATGTATAATTGCAATAATTTAAACTGACCCTATCTAATTTCTATTTTATATGTAACACAATAATGATTCTTTTATATCATCAAAGATAACATTCTAGGTAATCTGAAAATAGAGTACTGAGATATTTAACATTTTTAAATTAAAGAAGAGCCTAGGCTCAAACAAGTTTAGACTTTTATACCATAAGACGTTTTCTTCATTGGTTGATGAACAGTGCAAGTAAGAGACACTAACTAAATGCAGTCAGTATAAAGTTCTAGAACCTTGAAAGCTAAGAGGGGTAAAAAAAAAATCACAGTAATAACATAAAATGACTTTGGGGGGCTTCAAGAGTAATGCAATTGGGCATTGCAATGGTCCCACAGAGACTTCATTGTTCAAAGAAATTCAAACTTTTTGTGGTCTTGGCTTATATCCCTTAGAAGAGGGCAAGGAAAAAAAAAGTCCTCAAACCAACTACCCATCCATTATAAATTTAAAAAAATGCCAATTTGGATTTAATATTCAAATATCCAAGAATCTTGTTCATGAAATAGCTTCCAAAACTAGAAAGTAAACTTCCTTATGGTGCTAACCTTAAATATTTAGAAATAAAACAGAGTTATTATTAGACATTAGAAAACCAAATATCCTTGAGAGAGAGGGAAAAAAATGTGTCTCCCGGGATGTAACTGAAGCTACGGGCTATTTATGATATTTGAAGATGTTCAGGTCCCAAGACTTGGCCACAGAAATCCAAAACCTTTAGAAATAGCTTCCAAATGGTAATATTAAAAGAGGAAGGGGGGATAAACAAAAACAAAATCCTGGCCCTCAACTGTGAGTACCCTGCCAGGTATGACATACAGATGTATTCATTCCAAGTTCCTCTCTTCCAAGTTCTGTTAAATGTACAGGGCAGCGTGGCCCAGAGGGATTGGCTCACTAAAATGATTTGAGAAACTAAACTATAGACACAGTCTGCCCGGCTTTGGTTCTTGGTTAATCCCTTGCCGGCTGTGCGACCTCAGACAAGTTGCCTTGCCTTTCGGCATCTGAGTTTTCCCTCTGCTATGAGATCATTATAGAACTGTGCTGGTGGCTGGGAGTGTTCAGTGCTTTTCTCCATGGAGACCCTCTGTTCCGGGCCTGCAAGTTGACCTGTCATACAGTTACTGCTGCTGGTGCTGCTGCTGGTGGTGGTCAAACAACAATTCAAAAACTAGACTGAGTCAGAGCAGTGAATGAAGTGAACGTCCTGGTGAGGTGAGATTAAAAGAGGGAAAACAAAAACATTGAAAATTCCAGCCTAGGTTCCGAACACACTCGAGAGCTTTATTTTCACATACTTTTTTTTTTTTTTTCCCAATCAGCCTTCCTGTTTCAGAAATCCTTATTTTTACTCCTCTGAGCCGGACCCAAACACAACATGGGGCCAGACAAGAGAACAAACAATTCTTAGGTACATCCTGAAACAGAGGCCCTTATCCCAACAATAAAACTGTACAGTTGTTATCATTCATAGTTAAAGGCATAGTTAACAAAAATATCAGCCTAGGACATCGTAGGCAAACACAGCTAGAGTCCTGAGCTCTACAGGACTCCTTTGTAGTGGTCACTTAATAATTACTCACTCAAAGATTCAGAAGTAGAACACCCTGCCTTGGCCTGCGCATCATCTGTCTCCAACACCGCCCACTACATCGGTGGCTTCTGCCCAACCCAGTCCCCCTCCACCCCTGGCTCCCACAAGAGCTTGTGTGGAGAGTGCTCAGAGCCAAGCAAAAAACCCTACCAGTGGCCAATGCTGTATGAGTTTCAAGCCACAGGGCTATGCAAGCTTGGAGTGGATTGAACAATTAATTTTAGCTGTCCCTGACCATCTCTTTAAAAAATAACGAAAAAGAACTGTTTTTCATTCCACTGTCTTCTCTCTTTCTGTTCTTTGACTGTCTTCTCTCTCAAGAACTTACTTCTCATGGTAAACTAAGCAAACAAGTTTTGACCAGTAAGTACGACTTCAGCAGTGAACAGATCTGAACTGGCTCCCACTTCTATGCCCCAGGACGTTCCTGAGAGACCCAGGCTGAAGTTGACCTTCCTCCTCTGGTCAACGTCCTGAGTGTCCTTGGTCTTCATTGAACAGATGGTTGATTTCTTAAGCAAAAAGTCGATTTTCACAGCATTTCTATTGACCCCATCTAACACGTTCTATGCCCACAGAATGGCTTTGTGCCTAATTACTTTGTTATTTCCTTGGTATATTATTCTGTCTGCCACAAGCATGCTGCCAAATGTTTCAGAGCTCGAGACGTTAAAGGCCCGAGGTGAGAGAAAACAACACCCAAGGAACAAGGAGAACACTTCTAACCAATGAATGTGGTTTGACTCAAAGGGGGCATTTGAATGACCCCCACTGCCAGTATGCTGAGCCACACCAATAAGAGCACAGAAAACATCGCAAGCTAATGAGTCAACACAGCGAGGCAGCCATGTGCCCGGGAGGTACATCTGCACCCCGGACTCAGCAGGATTTCAGGATAGTGTATGAAAGGCGTTTCTACTTTCTAAATTTTGTTTGACCCTTTACTTTTTATTTCAAAGTATTCCGTCGTACCTAAATTTTGTTCTTGTAATTTAAAGCAGGGTTTTAAAGAAGGATTTCGTTCTCCCCTACGGTAGTGACTAAGGAGTGTCAAGAGTCAGCCAGGACTAAGGCTCAGCGTCCCCGGGATCAGTCATAAATCAAACCACAGGCCGTGTCAGAATGATTGCTCCCTAATTGGAAGGAACCGAATGCCTTTAAAACTTTTCTGTTGCTGAGAAATGAGCCTCCCAACTGACAAAGTAAGAATATATTTTAAGCCCGGAAACAAATCTGTGTCCAGTTCTAAAGATCGCCATAACTCCTGATTGTTTTATGTTTCTGAAACACCGCACTGTTGGTGATTTATATCCTATCCATGTGGCCAGCCATTTGTTTATGCGATTGCATACCATCTGTTTTTTCAGAAGGGAGGTTTCAAGTTCTTCTAAGTCCCTACCTCCCACCCCACGGAAGACAATTCAGAATGGACAGAGATTTCAATCATGTGGATTCACACAGCGTTGGAAACCCTAGCTGCCCTTCCTTTATATTTGGCAAATGCTTTAACGGGTTAGCGAACCGTGTTCTTATGAGGTACTTATGGGGAGACAACACCTTTTTTTTTACAATGACAAATGATGTTAACAGTTTCATTCTGAGTGTTTAATAGTACAACAGAAGATTTCACTGTTACAGGAAATCGCCCGGATAGACAATAAAGTCCCTGTACAAATCCTGTCTATACCTTTTATTTCTGAGTGTCAACGGAGACACACATCAAATATGGCAGGGTCTAACTATAGTGGATAATAAATATCAAGGTGTTTTAAAAGGAGATAACTTAGTCCTCCGGCCTAAAAAACGCTGTTGGCCATTCCAATTCAATACATCAAACCAGTGCTTCTCAACCTTCCTGATGCCTCGACCCTTTAATAGAGTTCTTCATGGTGTGGTGACCTCCAACCCTAAGATTATTTTTTGTTGCTACTTCATGACTGTAGTCTTACTACTGTTATGAATTGTAATGTGAATATTGTTTTTTCTGATGGCCTTAGGTGACCCCTGTGGAAGGGTCATTTGAGTCCCCAAAGGGCCAGGACCCACAGGTTGAGAACCATTGCTCTACGCCCTACCCTAAGGCCTCATTTATTTGGATACTTAGAAGTGGAGAAGACATCAGGCTTCTCAAAGAAACCTCCAACCCATTGCTACCAACATTCCTATGATATGCTTACTGGGGTTCATTCCCTCTACTGAGGAGCCAACCACTCAGAGAACCAATTTCACATTGATGTCATACAGAAGATATGTAAAGAATTAATTACCATTTTTACAAGGATCCTTGCTGTTTTCTTGGAGAGCAGGTCTCTGATGGCCCAGCCCTGCTGTCCAGAGTTCAGAGTTGACATCTGAAGGCTGAGAAACGTCTATCTCCAGTTCTACTTGACTATCACTAGTCCTTGCCAAATCAAAGTGAGATCCACCTGGGGGCTGAGTGTCCCAGGGGACACCTGATAGATTTGGTTTATTAGATGTGTTAATCGACATGTGCGCAAATGCTTCATTGATGAAAAATGAATTTTCATGACACAAACTCTCAACTCGATTTAGTTCTGTGACCTGTATAAAGAAATGCAGAAACGTACAGTAATTTCTTCAGCCATTCAAACACATTCCATACCGTATTTATTTAGCCCATAAGCCTGAAAACTCTTGTTCTAGAAATCACAACACTAATAAAAATGAGGTTAGTGAGAAATCTACCATCCACCCTCCTCCCAACCCCTCTAAATGAGCTAGAACAAGAAACTCCATTAACCATGCACAATGGATCTTTAAAAAAAAAAAAAAGCAGCAGAGTTCTATGCCATCTGAGAATCTTTACTTTATTTTAATCAAAGCAATCAGTGTCTCCACGTTGGCTATTTAAAAAGGCTGGAAACACGATCCTTCAATGCACAAGAAATTTGCAATAAATGTAATTTAGCAAACTTGAAGGGGAAATCAGATGCAACATAGTTCTTTCCGTTAACGTCGACAGCTTCATGTAGTATGAATAAGAACATACATGCTGTGCAGAGTTCAGAGTACAGAGTGCAGGAACCCTGCCCAGACAAATGCAGTCACCCAGAAACATTATAACGGATGCAGAGGGGACAGGGCTCTTCTAAATGGTGTTACCCACCCAGTGCTTCGTCAGGGCGGTTCGTGATCACTTTTTAGTGAAATGGATTTTGAACTCGCTACATCCAACTTTGAAGGAGCAAATCAGCTTCCTACATTAGCTGTCCCGTTCAATACTTATACAGGACGAGCTAAATGATCTATAAAAACCCGTGCCATACACAATGATAGGTTATTATTAGTTATAATGAGTCCTTCAAACACCAAGAAACCAGCTGACAATGGATGTGCTTCCGGGTCAACTCACCCTTACCTTTTTTTAAAACAATATTCTTTTTAAAAAAATATTTTACTTATATATTTTATATGAGTACACTGCTGCTGTTTTCAGACACATCAGAAAGGGTTACATCGAATTCCATTACAGATGGTTGTGAGCCACCATGTGGTTTCTGGGAATTGAACTCAGGACCCCTGGAAGAGCAGTCAGGGCTCTTAACCACTGAGCCATCTTTCCAGCCCCAACTCACCCTTATCTTACTGGGGCAATTCCATCCTTTTCTTGGGGTAAGCGTGGTGTCTCAGAGCACATAATACCCTACACCCCCCCCCCCCACAAAAGCCTAGGACCTTAAATTTTTTTTGTATTTCAAGTCAAGTTACAGATAAATTAGTTTTGAACAATAATGGCTGCCCTCCATCCCCCAAATGAGACACTTTTGTGAACTGTTTTAGAGGAACCAGGAACTCAGATGTTTGGGTAAGCCCAGGGTATAGAGGGCTAAGGCTTACCTCTTTGCTCCCTGGAGAGAAGACGGCTGGGAGGCTCCTCTGGCGACTATGCTTGCAGTGGTCCAGCAGACCCTGCTGGACACGCATCCTCTGTCTCTCCCTCTCCACCATCCTCTGGCCCTCGCGCAACCGCTCCAGGCTCTGCTGGTACTCCTGGAGTTGGTGGTCCAGCTCGCTACGGTGGCGCAGCAGCAATTCCTCCTGTGACTGGCACTCACGTTCCCGCGCCTGCAGCCAGTTCTCTTGGGCCTCCTGCTCGCGCTGTTTCTGATCACACGTGCGGTGCCAGCGCCGCTGCTCCTGCTGGAACTGGTGCTGAAGCTTGTGGATGTTGGCCAGCTCCTCACGCTGCCTTTCCAGGTAGCGGGATTTCTCCTGGTCTTGCAAGGGGCCACCTCGGAAAGAGTGGCCAGGGGCCAAGCTCTCCCGCTGCTGTAGAACTAGCTTGTGGATCTCAATGTGGCTGTCCTGGATGGTCAAGGCAGCCTAGGAGGCAGGGAGAGGAAGGGGTGGGGAGAGAGAAGAAGCCAAATGAGTAAGTATGGACTTGTGTTATATAGGGGGTGGTAACAGGACCCTAAATGCTATGGGTTAAAGGCCTGGTGGTCTGCTGTAGAGCTAGTGGGAGAAGGCAGAATCTTTAGGAGATAGGTTTAGTAGATGGTCAGGCAGAAGTGGGGGTGGAGAGGGGTGTGCCTGTGTGTGTGTGTGTGTGTGTGTGTGTGTGTGTGTGTGTGTGTGTGTGTGTGTGTGTGTCAATCCTGGCAGGGGATACTGGGACCTAGTCCTTCCATTTTTTCATTCCATGAAGCGAATGGCTCTGTCTACCTTGTATCCCCACCATGAAGTTCTTCTTTCCCCACCAAGTGTCCATGTACTAAAACTAGGAGCCAACATCAACTTTTCCTCTTCTATCTTTTTTGGGAACTTTGCCTATAAGACACAAGGCTAGCACAGCTTGTGGACTGTTTACTTCATCAGAAATCTCTCTAAAACATGGAATGCTCGCTGGATTATTTGAATATCCTGCTCCTTCCCAACCTAGATCCAAGGCACTTTGAGCTTTGAAAGAGGCTCGTCTACATTTCCTAACAGATTGACTTGAGGATTTATACAGGAAAATATACACAATAATACATACAATCAATATCACTGGCCTTTCATATCTAAGAGAGTTTGGTTCAAAACTGTTGATGCTCAAGTCCTTGACTGAAATTCTCAGTGGTAAGACATAACCGGCCCCCACCCCCCCAACTCTTTGAATTGCCTCTAGATTGCTTGCGATACCTAATGTACCAACTATACATTGCTTCGTTCACATGGGGAAGGGTAAAGCCAACTGCTTTCCTGAAGTTTCTGGAACCGCTTTTTCCAACATTGTAATCCTAAATTGGTTAGGTTTCAACCTAGGATAAAAAAAAAAACTCACAGCTACAGAGGGTTGATTGTTCTCATTCTTGCACTGGGAGAAGTGACTGGCTGCTGGTTGTTGGGTTGTGTTGAAGTCACTCCTTTGGGTAAAAACTTAGTGTGTAAATTCACAACCCTCTAAATTCCCGTCTTATTCCCATTCCCAGTCAATCATTCGTGGGAATTTAAGAATCTATATAAACACAGTAGAACCCTTTATTTGAGTCCCAAACCAGAAATTATTTGAGCTTTATATATTGCTTTCATGAAGACATAAAAATAAAAGTCAGCTATTTGGAGACTTTTGGCAAATAGTCTTTTTATAACATAATGCCTGAGTGCTGCGGTTAATGCTGGTTTTAGGAGCCATAGAAGTCAGTGGGATGAGTCCCCTTACTGCTAGGTTTTAGCATTAGAGAGAGAAGGTCATAAAAAAAAAAAAAAAAAAAAAAACGAAGCTTAAAGTTGTTGTTTACTGGATTGCTAACAGGAGGCAGCTGTGGTTAAGGGAAAATAGGTACTGTAAATCCCAGCAGACATGACTGAACACTTATAAGCCATTTTGAGTCACAGTATCTGACGATGAAGAACTTAGCAACCTCACAGGAAAGAATTACCAGGATCTGAGAAGATGCCAGTAAACCAAGTCAACAACACCAAACCTATAGCGAATACTCTTGGAAGTTTTTAGTTTTGAAAGTTCCCATTTAAAGTTCAAGAACGTGCAGAAGAAACACATTGCAAAAGAGACACATTACACATGGCTTGACTCTGAACGAGAAGTCATCACCATCCTCAGGATAAATTCAAACCTTTGCTTCCTAAGACATTTTCAAATTGCCCGTGTTACACGATCCTTGGGAAGACAAGCATTTGCCCATTGGTTTGTACGATCAGCACTTTTCTATATTTCTGAAAGTCCACAATCTAAGATGTTTTAAATTCATATTTGCTTTGGGCTTCGGAATGAGACTCAAAAACGTATTCATCAGGGCATTTTGAAATCAAATTTGTGTTTTTAAATTTGAAAATTAATCGAAAAAAAAAAATCATGGTCCCTCTTGAGGAATGACTTTGTAGAGCTGTTGTGAGAAGAGCCCTGGTCACCGTGGAGAATGGACACCGGCCACTGTGGTCTTTAAACATGGGGTGATTAGTATTAATAACCCACCGGCACCCTGCTGGCTTGACAGCACACTGTAGATGCTGCTACTACTTAATGCCCTAGTCTCTCAGGGTATCCGAATGAAAGCCAACAAATCCACCATTTGGCCAAAATGAATAGGTATTCGCTGTGTATGGACTGTAATTAGCATAAGTCAGTGTAAGCATAAAGAACTTACTATATCTGCTTGGGATTCCGATAAGGCCATTGTCTTCCCTCTCACAAGCAGACACTGAAGACTGGATATTGATTTCCACATTTTAAAATGTACTTTCACCTCACTTATGTGGTCCCTTTCCCTTGTCTGTCTATTCTTCTCCAACTACAACAGAGGAACTAATTGTCACTTTCAGAAATGGGTAAAAGTGCACCACAAAACGGAAACATTTCAGTCCCCACATCCCAAGACCAGCTCAGGGACTCTACTCTGTTTGTAGTTAACACGGTGGCTCTCACCCTTCCTGACGCAGTGACCCCTCAGTACAGTTCCTCATCGTGTGGTGGCCCCCAACCACAAAATCATTTTCGTTCCTACTTCACGTCTGTAATGTTGCTACTGTTATGAACCGTAATGCGCACATCTGTCTTCCCTGATGGTCTTAGGCAACCCCGGTGAAAGGGTCACCAAGGGGTCACAACCCACAGATTGAGAACCAATGACCTAACATGTGGTAACAGTGAGGTCAGGAGGCTGCTGAACTCTCCCAAACCACTCGGAGGTGAACAACAGCAACAGAAAGAACTCTGCAAATTTCCAACAGGCAACACAAGTCAGGATGCTCAATGGTTATAGCCCGGAGAGTTTAAGGGACTTTTTAAAGCCCGAAGCTTTTCAGTTGACACCTAGAAAAGCTTGTTTGTTTCACAGGATGAATGGATGTCTCGGAGCCCCTATCTCATGAGACCTTCCACAAGACAGCAAAGGCATGGTCACATGACTTGGATAAGATAAGGAACTCACTGTTAGCACCATTTAACGTACTTTCAGACGGAGGCATGGCCAAATTGTGGTCCGTGTACCACATGTGTCCCAGGACAGCTCCGATACATGTGTAGACAGTGCCATGTCACCATGCCAAAGAGTTAACCCTGTATCTACCCAAGCAATAAGCCAAGAAAATTCAATAGATATATTGTTAAAAAATAGTCATAGTACTATTTTTTCCAACTTTCTACATGAAACATTCCAGAGAATCTACAAGAAATTTTATTAAAACAAAAACTGAAGTTAAGTGAGTTAGCTGATATTAAAAAAATACATAAAAACCAATAGCTTTTATTAACAACCATACATGGATAAGCATAGACATTTTTTTTAAATTTATAGAGTACCTGTATGAAGACATTTATAAATAAAGCTTCCAACCTAGCCTAAAATAAAAGGGGTTTGACCCTGTTCGCAGACAGACCTGGACGGAGAAGAAACACTCATTATCATCCGTTTGGTTCATAAGCAAAATGCCGTTTTAATCTACAGTGGTTTGTAGGAAACTGGACAGAGTGATCTATAAACCTTGTAAAATATTAAAAAGCGACTAGCATTGCTACATACTCAATCGTAACCCAAAGCTGTCAGACCCGAGGAACGGCGCTGGTACTGGAGCAAGAACAGGAATGGGGTGCTTAAGAGAGAGTTTTCCTACTGTCTAAGTATACATAAGAAAACATCTACTGCAGCTGAGACTCTGCTTTCTGCTCCACATTCAGACTTGGTTTTCCTTTAACCGTCCTAAGGTGGAAACTATGAGCTATGAGAGACAAATGGGAAACCAAGAGGCAGCGCTTGGCCCTGGTAAGGAGCAAAGAGGCACAAACTAAGGGAACTGAGAGCTCACTCCACTTTTAAATTGAGGAGAGGAAGGAAGGAGAAAGAAAAAGGGATGATTGATTAACTGTGACAGTTTCCTAAAATCGCAACTATAGTAATCTTACCCCGTGGAAACTGAGCTGTGGCTAAAAACACTTATTATAAGGATGTGGATGTTTTATGCTGTCGGTAACACACATATAACTAATTGGGACTGAATTCAGGTCTATAGATACATACATTAACATATCATATAATGTAATACATACATTAACAATCATGCGGGGTGTGGCTGGCGCCACCAAAAGACGTATGTTGCCAACGAGTCACACGGAACAGTCTAAACTCCCGAGGGATACACACAACATGGTAACCCATGTCTTATTAGTTTTTATTTTCTTTTTAAAAAAAAAAATTATCATGTCAACAGCAATTCTCTCTTGAGAACCGCAGACATTTTACTTGATTTTTTTTTTTTACTCTCGAAACGTCTAAATTTTGTAACTATCGTCGTCGTGATCGCATTAAAAACTACTAACCACCACAGAAAGCACACGGGGCACGTCGGAGGCTTTAGCGTGTGTCATCTGAGGGACGGATTACACAGGCTTTCAATTCACACTGTTAGCGTAATTTCTATGCCTTCCTTAAAAGGTAGGAAGCCATTGGTAGGAGGCTCGGTGGCCCATTTGCTTTTGAGCCATGAGCTCACTGAAGCACAGGGGAGCATGCAAAGCTTTTAGCGGCTCTTCAAAAAGGCCTAAGGCCAGATGTGGCGGCAACACACATTTAAGTGAGAGTTTTAGCTTTTGCCAGAAAATATGAGGTCATGCTGCCCTCGCCGAAGCGGTTCTCCTCGTCAGAACCAAGCAGACTCGTTACCGAGAGACACGAACAGCTCGATGGTGTCAGAGGAGAAATCGGGTAAACTGTGGCAGCGCTATGCTGCCTCATGATTATAAAATCAGGTAACTCAGCTTGTCTGGTGGGGTGACACCTGGAGGGGGGTGTTGGCTCTCTGCTAGAATGGCTTACGACCTTTCAAATGTTCTAATTTCTGAGGTCTGGAACTCATCGATGTACATTAAAAGAAACATTCACAAGGTTGAAATTACAGGCGAGTCATTACCTGGAGGCTGTAGAGGAGACGTGTTAAATTCTGTATCGCTTGTATAATCTGGGGGTATAAAACAGATTACCCGTGTCAAAGTCTCGAAAAGCATCCTCAGCTACAATTTGAGAAGGGATGTTTAAAGCAAAAACATGTCAGCTTACCTCTGACTGTGAAGAACCTGAAAAACTTCTATATTCCACCTAAAATACATGGAAAAGAAATAAAAAAACAGGAGAAAATGAACAGCCACTCAACTTCTGAAAGCTATCAAGTATTCCTGATATAAGAGTTTCCCTGTCTAAACTCCATCCCCTCAGCTACAGAAACTATCTCCTCCCAGGCTGGAGAATTAAGCGGCCATTTAACAGTATAGGTTTTACTCGTTCATGTGTGACAATTCTTACCCAACCATCCCTTAAAATGGCAAAGATGATGGCGAGCGAACTCTAGGAGAGGCTGGTGCACCTTGTTCTCTGGAAGCTACAGAACATCACAGGGCTTCTAGCTCTCTCATCTCAGTGTTGGAGAATTGTGATGCCCAAGTAGCCAGTGCTTAGAGAGAGCCAGCCCCAAAAGCGCTTAGTTGGTGTCCTCCAGATCCTACCTCTGTTCATCACCAGCCAGCTCAAAACCCATGAATGAAGCCAGAGGACACTGGCCATCTTCTCCTTGGGGATGGGGCCTATGCCTCACACTTGGTCTCTTTCCCACCATTGAGCATGAGGGGATACGGGAACACCGCGAGCTCTAGTTGCCAAAATTGCATTATGTAGTTGTTAATGTATTGTCTGTCTTCTCTCATTAGTAAATCGACAAACAGTAAGATTTTATGCATTTAATACTATATCTGCAAACCTAAGGATGGTGCTTAACAGTGTAAGGGACACTCAACAAATAAATGACTATAAGTTATACTTGCTTGCATTCTCTTTAATAAGCAGCAACGAACACTAGAAACTCCACATTTTATGAAATAGGAAACCAGTTCCCTATTCTCTAAGAGCCTGCTGTCTCCTGTATGATGCTTGCCTTTGTCTGAACATATGTCATGTTAAGCCCTACAGAAAGTCAACCATGGTTCACCTTGTTGCCTAAAGGAGGCACTTGGTTTAAGCTCATGATGAGTGAGTCCAGTTTGTTTTTTTCTTTATACTGTCAATACAGATTTTGTTGTTAATCTGTCCCTTAACAGGACAGGACAAAGGCAGAAGAGAGAGATGCCGAGGTCAGTACTTTAGAACTCTGCCCAAGTGTCCGGAAGGCACCAGGACTATAAGCACTCTGGTTTGGTGGTTAAGTTCTTAAAAGCAAAACAAAACAAAAAGCCAAACCAAAAGAACATGATATTTCCAGTTTTTATATTCCAATCTTATATTATATATATACAAAGAAGTAAACATATAGAAATGAGTTGGATTGTGCTACATTCGGTTACTTACTGCTCAAACCTCTGAAGCTACAAAAACTTGTACATCGTCTTTTTAATGGACTTCATCTGCCACCTGGTGGTTGTACTGAGTAACTACAGTTGATCCTTGAGAATTTCTACCCTTGGGTTGATTTTAATTCTTTTTCGAATTTTGTATTAGCCCAATCTTTCAAAGGACACTAACGCTGAGGCATCCATTACATGTTCACTTAAAGCTTTATCCAAGTGATCTTTTCATATATCTGTTTATTTCCATTCTCAAAAGACCCCGTCAAGTGTCCGATTTTCCAGAGGTTAATAGAAAGAGAAACCTGAACTCCCTACCACCTGTAACTGAGTCAGGGGTAGGAGCCAAGCCATTTTCTATGCAGAATTAAGCTGCCACCAGCCAATTATCTGTCTTCCCTATAACCCTGGGGCAATTGAAAGCAACACACTTCACAGTGAAGATCCCACGGAGAAGCAGGGGCAATTTAATACAAACTAGTTCCAAGCTTACAATCAGAGTAAGTAAAGTAAAACTCTGTATTCATAAATTAACTTGGGCCTCTGAACTTTGCCAATGAATACTACACCAGAGGTGACTTTTCTGTGAAATTCTGAAAGTCAGGCTTGGCTCTGTTCTATGTCACATATCTTGAAAACATGTAACAGTAAGATGCTGCATCTGTAACATACATGTGCCATAGTCCCACACTACTGAACATCAATACTTGGTAATGCAGCTAATTCAATGCTAAACAAGGTAAAAACTCCTAACCTGACTCTCCACCTCCCAGAAGCAGTGTTATGCCTCCCCTGCTTACGAAATCACACACTTGAAGTTAATAGGAAGCCGTATGTATGTAATTTCTACACCGAGAGTAACAGCCCTACATATACCAAGAATCAGAGAACACAGTGGAACAGGCAGTAGGTTGTTGTGTGGATTCCAGGTCTGCGAGAGGAAGGTGGAGGGCGGGTGAGGAGCAGAGGTCACAGTAGAGAACAGAAGCAAGACCGTCCCAAAGTGGAAATCAGTTCAGCTCCAAGGGCGCCATCTGGTGGTGAAGCATCCCAATGCCGGGGCCACCTCTCGAACAAGAGAGATGCCAGAAGTGGGGATAAGCAAAGGTTTGCAGCGCAGAAAGCAAGCCGGAAGTCAGATAGTGCAGACACACATAGACGCATGAGGGTTTTCGAGCTTTCCGGTTTTGTTTTTAATAACTTTCCAGTTGTTGTTTTTAACACTTACATGATATAGAAAGAACACGAACATTTAAAGAAGAAATAGTTTAGAAAGTTTCAATATAGATATTTTAAATGGATCAGAAACAATTCAGAAAAAAAATGTATTTTCAATCCGCTCACTGCATGAGAGCCGAAGCTATTCTGTACACAAAGCAATAGGTTCTGGTTACGAGCAAGTTGGTTAACAATACCTTCTCCCCTGCATCAGAGACCGCCAAGTCGGTTACCACACCCTGGAGCCCAGGATCCACATCCCAACAGCCTCTTCCTTCTGTCCCTTCTGTGACTAATGCTGGAAGCACGCCATTGAGACAGAAACAAAAAGGACAACATCAAACATCAGCCGGCCAATTGGGTTCTGTATACAACTGAAACACACTTCAAAAAAAAAAAAAGAAATCACGAGATAATACATGCTGAGTGCTTCCACAGGGGGGGCGCTAGAGATCGCAAGAAAAGCCCACAGTCCCTGCTCTCTGGGAGCTTACAGGCTGAGATACCAAACAGCATCCTTGTCACCCATCATTTTAATTGTGCTTCATCCTTGGGCTCATGGGTCCAAGTGTTCTTTGTGGTTACAGAGTCTACATCTTGCTTTCATTTAATAGGAAAAAAGCCTCCTGGGAAAGAAGTGATTTAAAACAGGTGCCCAGTGGAAGAAAAGCAAGGTCCCTTGGCAGACCCGGGTCCGGGAAAGGCTCCCTCGTGGCCAGTCCAAGAGCAGCAGCTGAAGGACAAGGCTTAGAAGGCAGGTCCAGAGGCAAAGGAATACTGTTCTAAGAAGGCTGGAGGCTGCTAATGCTTTATGGTTTCAGAGTCATAAAAACCGAGAGCCTGCCTCAGTTTCTCCTCATTTCCAGCTTTGCACACATTTCCCACTTAAGTTTAACACTGTAAATAGTGGACATGGAACCTAGGAAAACACAGAAACCGCTCCAGAGATGTTAAGTACCAAACACAAATTTACCTTTACCCATGAAACCTCCGTCAGCGGGATTTCATCATTTCCTTGCGGATTTTAATGAAAACTTGGGCTGTGTTCACTATTTACTGATTCAAACCAGGCTTCTCAAAGCTGTGACACACACACACACACACACACACACACACACACACACACACACACTTTTCATTGGAGCAATATCTGACCAGGACCCTGATCAAAATATTCATTTTGTACTATTTATAAACTTTAAAAGAATATGGTGTTATTACGCATCTTTATTTCCAACAAGGGCTGCCCCTTTACTCTTTGTTTGAATTAATAAGATCATCTGTATCACCATTTTAAAAAACTGACAGCTCTCCAGGACTTCAAAATCCTCTTCTAAAGCAGAGTTTTGTGTGAGTGGGGACCATTTTGGATGAACCGAGTGAAAAACCAAGTTCAGTGGCTGCGAGTTGAACAGTGCTTAGGCAGTGAGGGTGGAGGGACAATTTATAGCACTTCCCTAACTCCTGAAGAGATGTCCAAGCCATTTCCAAGCAAGGAGCCGGTGTGCTCCTCTTCCCCAATGCCTCACATTAGCGGTTAAGCTTTAGAGGAAGCTGATGTGGAGCCAAGCAGAGGTAGAAGGCTGGAGCTTCCATAGCTTCTGTACCCTCACATGTAGCTTCGGGTGAGCAACAGGGTCTCCACTGGACTGACCATTGTGGAAAGTAGATTCTAACAGTCTCCTTGGAAACTATACTGATGGGCTTGGCTTGTAACCTCAGACCGATATGGGATTGCTTCACAAATGCCCTCCCTGAAGCCCAGTGCAAAACCGCTCTCACCCCCATTCCTTCTTTGAGGAATGGTCCTCTGTCCTTAACAACTGTCTAAATCGGTCAGACTCTCAGAGCACCACGTTCAAGCCAAGCCAAAATGTACGGCTTCTGGCCTGATCATAATGGCGGGCTGTTCTAGGTCTAGCAAATGGGTATCCCTTTGGAAGGCTCTGGAATGTAGATTCTGACAGGGAGAACCCTCGCTGCCCTGCCTGGAGGAAGGAGAGAACCTGGCAGACACTCCAAACAGCTGCAGGGGCACAGTGGAGCCTCACAGCTGTCCCTGGGGCTGGCGGACAGCAGCGTACCCTCAGTATTTTTAGAGAGCACTTCCTCAATGGCATAATGAGGCTCTTCTAAAGGAAATCACCCAGAACAGTACAGCTCCCCTGGTGAATCTGGCTGTTCGAAATGAAAAACATATGTGCGCGTTCTGAAAATAGAAAGGCGGGATTGAATAAAGCAGAATTTGAAAGGGGAAAATAATTTTGGGTGCTTGTAATAAAAACAAAAAAAATTGAATAGAATTAAAGCGTTATACTGCTTCTTGGCTTTCTACTGAACCAAGAGATTGGGTAGAGAAATTCTAAAACAGAACGCCTATGGTAGTGCCCACCTATAATCCTCGAACTTGGGAGAATCAGAAATTCAAGGTTATTCTCAACTCCAATTGAGGTCAATGTGAGAGCCACCTGGGACCATAAATAAAAAACAAAACTAAGCTAAACTAAACTGAAAAACAAAACAAAACAAAACAAAAAAAAAAAAAAAAAAAAAAAAAACAAAGGAGCTGTTGCTGACATTTTACCACACATATTTCTTTCCCAAGGAAGGTTTTTTACCACCTTCACATGAAAAATATACTCTTTATGCTCTCTTAGAAGCCTTTTTGGAATTCAGTATTTAGCTTAAAACTGTACATAACACAGCATAACTAGCTTCTGAGACATTGCTAAGCTAATTCTCTACCTCTTGGTTTCAAATCTCGCAGCATCTGGGTAGGATGGGTTACACCTGGAAGTTCAGCACTTCCGAGGCAGGAGGATCACAAACTGAGGTCTGCTCAACATACAGAATATATTCCTACGTGAAGAAGAAACTCTGGGGCGGAGGCTGAGGGTGACGCTCTGTGGTAGACTCCTTGCCTAGCATGTTCGAGGCCTTGGGCTCTATAATCCTGCTACCAAAATAACTCAAAAAGAATTGTCAATTGCGTCTACAATGACACTACCAAACCTCACACTCACCCGTGCATCTGCATGTGTGTGTGTGTGGGGGGGGGTTCGAGTTATGATTCCTTAGTTGACACTCAGAAGATTATCTTCAAGCACCGGTTCACCTAATGGATTGCAGAGACCCTTACAAAGAGGTTTGGAAGTCCTTTCAAAAATTCATCCAAGAAGTCATGAAACCTTGGACAGGGTATGGTTTGGGGAAGATGCAATGCTTAGCCGGAGGACAGAACAGTATCACCTACCAATGGAAGTCTTTGTCCTTGAAACACAAGTGCCATTAATTGTCACATATATCTGTTTATGGCCAGCATGGTTATTCTCAAGTTTTTTTTTTTCTAATTACAAAAAAATACATTGAGTTCCCCTGAAATCACGTAGTGACTGCTTTTGTTTTATGTGACCACTGTGTGCACTGGGGCTGTGTGCAGACTCATGGCCAAGGACTGCACTGTCACTTACAAGCAGTTGGTGATGCTGGCACATCCTCTGTGCTGGGTGTGTCAGTCAGGACAGCCCCTCCAGGGCCTTCTTCCGGAGACTGGCTTACATCACCCATCTTTGAAGCCTTCACGGCAACTTGCAGACTCTCGGCTAAAAAGGAGAAAAACAAAACTAAATTTAAGCAATAAATATACAGAGAAGTAGTTTAGTTTACCAGGTGTGTCCAACCTGCAACCGGAGGGCTGCATATGCCCCAGGCTCTGGTAAATGAAACTATAAACTTTAAACATACAAGACTATAAACTTACTTATACGAATTTATAGTAGCATCCTTTTGCATAGAGAATTTAACATAATTTTTAAAAATCCATTGTATAAGATATCTCAAATGTAGCTTTTCAGTAAATTAGTATGCTGAAAACCTTCCTGTAATTCAATGAATATACACACACTATCGAGTATTAGGAGTTTAAACATTGTTACTAAGATATTAGCTGTTCCTTAAAGGAGTATTTCTTCAAACTTGCTTTTGGTGCTATACAATCCTATCTGTACTCTAGTCCTCTTGGGAACTGCTACCCCTTCAAAAGGAGACATGTTTACTCACATAAAGGAGTCTTGGCTAGCAGGTAGAATATGTCCAGGACCTTGTAATTATTTCTAAAGCATCCTCAGTACATTTGGACCACATTCGGGTCAGAGAATGACTCACTGAGCATCCACTGTTCTTGGGCTATGGGTATTTGATGACTAATCAAGGGAACTTCAAAGAGAAGGGGAAAGAGACACTTGCAGCTTATGGCCACACTGGGGCGCAGGAGAGCAATAGTCGATACTGGAACTGGGAAGAAGTTCCTAAAGGGGTGGCCACTGAGCAAACCAGGAAGGGCGGTGGGATTTAAGAAGGGAAGGGAGGGATACTAGCAATCCAGCAGAACAAAGGGGCTTTTCAAACTGTGCACTCAACTGTCTTTATTTAGACAGTGATGTCCCCGTCCCCAGCAAAAATCCCTGCAGTCAGGTGACCCAGCATGGATGCTTATCTGTGGTCTACATGGTGCTTCCTTCCACTGCTCTGGTTCCCCTGAGCAGCATGGTCCAGGAGTGTGCGAGTGTGTCCTGGCTCCTGGAACAAAAGCCAATGGCCTTCTCTCCCCACACTAGGGAAGATTTGATAGAGAGGAAGAAGCTGAAGCCACCAGCTAAGTCTAAGAGCAGGTGATTTGCTCCATCAAAGCTTTCATCATGGATGCCGTCAGCCTTCTCCACTTCATTCCCCAAACATGAGCCAAAGTTGCCTACCCCTCTGCTTCTGCTGTCAATGGTCCTGTAAATGTAAAATGTAAAAATATCCACCCCCTCTCGCTGACTCCACAGTTCTCCACTTCCGTGAATTTGTCTTCCTACACTTATATTTACCATCTGACATACTTATTTCTTTATCTTTGAAACTTCTAGAACATAGGTTCTATGAGAATACATACTTTTTGTTGTTGTCGTTGTTTCCTTTTTTGTTTGTTTGTTTCATCTGGCTACATCTTGGCACCAGGGCCACCGTGCCTGACTTGTAATAGGGACCCAGTAAACACATTCTCGGGCTGTTAAACCAAATCATTTTTAGGGCAACTCACCTTCTTTCAGAGCTGCTGCGAGTAGGGAGGCTGCCTGGGGAGGTTCTCCGGGGTCAGGCTTGATGAGCAGATGGGGTTCTAGGTGGACATCCTCAAAGCCACTTAGTTCCCCAAGTTCAGCGTAGATGTGTAGTTTTTCTTCCAAATACGTGCAAATCTGTTGGTCTTGGTTACTGAGTATTTCTGTGGAATCGTATGCATCATAAGAGGTTATCAGGAGCCTAGCTATAAGCTTATCATAAGAGGTTTTCGGGAACCTAGCTATAAGCTTATCATAAGAGGTTTTCAGAAGCCTAGCTATAAGCTTATCATAAAAGGTTTTCAGGAGCCTAGCTATAAGCTTATGATAAAAGGTTGTCAGAAGCCTAGCTATAAGCTTATCATAAGAGGTTTTCGGGAACCTAGCTATAAGCTTATTATAAGAGGTTTTCGGGAACCTAGCTATAAGCTTATCATAAGAGGTCTTCAGAAGCCTAGCTGTAAGTTTATCATAAGAGGTTTTCAGAAGCCTAGCTACAAGTTTACTTAGAAGATCAAGTTAGGAGGACAAGGTTCCATGATTTAGCAGGCAAACTGGCCCAACACTTTTGTTGGGTGAGAGAGACCCAGATTCAAATTCTGATGCCTTCCCTCATAACTGTGACTTCCTTCAAGTGACTTAACATCTCTCCTATCCTGCGCTGCACTTGATAAACAAGTGTACCTTTCCCAAAATTCCAGAAAACCTTGCAAATCGATTTCTTTGTTTATGGGGACATCTTTCTATTAAGACTGAATATGGAGCTCAGGAAAGAGACTTGAGGCAACCCTCTCTGGAGCACATGAAGGCTCCCAGGGGTGAAGAGCGCAGGGCTGAGAAGCCTCAGTCTTCTTTGTCTTGGTTAAAGCCAAAGCTAGTTTATGGTTCTGCTTCTAAACATCAAGTTTCTATGACCATCTTTGCATGCATCAATTTTCACCTGACTCCAATGTGTTCCGGGAGTCTTAGAGCCTAGAGACCCTAACTAGCATCAAATCCAGAGAGGCCCCGCTTCTGCTGGTTAAGGGAGTTGGAGAGAACACAGGAAATTACTGACCTCCCTGAGTGACTTGGCCTGGAGTTGAGAATGAGTGAGATAAAGGTACTCATTGGCTTCACAGCGCACTCATTTCTGCCTGGTGAACTTCTTGTCTAGTCACAGAAGCTTGACATGGCAGAAACCCCATTTTTCACCAGCATCATATGGCCCACAATTATTGCTTCATGTGTGCTACATGAATTTACATGAGTATCTGATGTAAATTTGTACCATGTCTGCTGACGATGGTTTCAGTGAAGAGTGGGTGGTATAGACCTCGGGTGAACCCAGTTAACCGGTGTCATCACCTTCTGTAATGACATCACGATTTTCCCGCCACTCAAGACCACAGCCAGAGCCGCACACACACCTTGACATTGCTGAATTTTAGCCACTCTAGCTTCAGCTTTCCGCCTCTCTTCATCAGACTCGCTTGTCCTTCCTCCTTCTTCTGGACAACTTTAAAAGACAACAGTCAAGGCATCACTGCAACCAGTTTCAAGGACTTCTAAGTTTATAAGGAAAATGTGGAAACTTGGAAAGAGAACTATCCACAAAGAAAAAAAAACAAAAACAACAACAACAATAAAAAAAACCAGAACAACAACAAAACAGAACAAAGAGAATTCCTTGTTCCTCCCTTCCAAGAGATTAGTTTTATTTTTTTTTTAATATTTATTTATTTATTATCTACATGTACACTGTAGCTGTCTTCAGACACACCAGAAGAGGGCATCAGATCTCATTACAGATGGTTGTGAGTCACCATGTAGTTGCTGGGATTTGAACTCAAAACCATCTGGAAGAACAGCCAGTGCTTTTAACAACCGAACCATTGTTCCAGCCCTGAGTACTCACATGCTACAACATAGACTCAAAGTCTCTATAGGATGGTTCAAATATCCCAACCCCCACAACCACCACTAGCAGCAGCAACAGTGGCACTGTCATTTGGTACAACTAAGATAACAACATTTCTGGTTTTGCACCATTATGAAACTCCTCTTGATGGATCTAGAGTAGAAGGATTATGGGATAGATAGTAGACCTCCATAGTGGGTAGATGAGGTAGAGATGGGAATAACTTACAGAATTCCAAGCTCGTCCAACTCATCAAATTACCAGTAATAATTATCACTCCCACCCTTGCCCTTCATTTATCAAAACTGTCCTTGCACAAGTAACAAGTAATACATTAACTGAGAAAACTGAAATTTGCTAGGCATTTATTTGAATAGATTTTTTTAAGGCACCTGCTCTCAAGGAGCTTCCAGTCTACAGAATACACACGTGCCTACATGTAAAATGTAACAACTGCAGGAAACAGACGGCGGGTGCCAAATCAGCGCCTTAGAAAGCAGGTGCGACAGCATCTTAGGTATAACAGAGAACACCTGGACAGAAGAGGTCTTCATGAAGCAGGTGAGCAGGAACCACACAAAAGCACACAGGTAGAGTGGAAAGGCACGGCATGCAGGGGGGGCGTGCAGAGGGCAGAGCTGCAGGTGACATGCTACGGCAGGCAGGGGCAAAGACCAGGGAGCAGGCAGTTCTGGCTGAGGCAAAGTTTTCATGCAGGAGAGATATGGTTAGAACATGCTCCCCAACTGACCAAGGGCATCCCACAGATGAACAGCAGCCAAGTTACCTTTCTACCGCCTGCTGTATCCGCCTCATCCAGTTATTCCGTTCCTCCTTGGAGTTGGTGTGGATTTCGTACATCTCAGGACCAGCTGACGAAGCGCTGATTAGAAACATGCCTCTCTCCTCATTGGCAACTTCTCTAGCAATAAGCTTCTGAAGGGAAATGACCGAAGGCTTCTGGTCCTGTGAGAGTTAAGGGGATATACAGGTGAAACCGCACTGTCTCTAAGCCAAGAGTTACATGGAACCCGAGTCACAGCAAGCAACAGGATTTGGGAACCTTTGTCTCCCTTGTCATCCTTTCAGAAGAACTTTGGAAGTTCAGAAGGTCTCCAACAGATATCACGTTAGCTCTCCCCTGGCTATGACAGTGTTTGGCACAATCAACTGAAGACAGCATTCGACAAAGGGACCTGTGGAGGGTATCTATTCCTCAAAGCAAAGCAGATGGAGAATGAGGACTGAGGGGAATAATTATCCTTAAGGTTGTCAGGTTAGAGGCTGAAAAGATGGCTCAGTGGTTAACAGTAAATGCTACTTTTGCAGAGGGCCTGAGTTTGGTCCCCAGTACCTACACTGGGTTGCTCAAAACCACCTGTAACTACAGCTCCGGGAGATATGATGCCTTCTTCTGGCTTCTGCACTACAGATTTATCCCTCACACAGAGACATACAGATTTTAAAAAACACATTTTTTAAAATAAGTATGTTTTTTAAAGATTTGCAATTTAGAGGGCAATTTCAAAAAGATCAGAGGGTGAACAAACACGAAACCACTGTGGTTGAAGATGAGACTTTAAAAAAGGTAGATCTGACATTACAATAAGATTGGGAAGGATGGGGACCTGGAACCCATTGGATTCTTCAGTAACTAAAAGACCAGAACCCTAAAAAATAAGGTCATCAAATAAAATGTGGGAAGGGGCAGATAAGATCTGAGAGTCCTTGGGCCTCATCAGCTTCTTCTGCTCAGGCTTTATAGATCTCAGCCCCAGAACTATTGCAGCTCTACCCGTAGGTGACTCTTCCTCACCAACCAGATGAACACTGGGTGAGCAGGTCTGGTGCTAACTCATCTTCATACGCCAGACTCATTGCCTTGCACAGAATAGGCATGTAATTGATGTCTGCAAAATGGATTTAACACAATTCCATCTGAGGAAAATTGGAAGAAAGACTTAGAGTTGGTGTCCCAGGTATAAAGAAAATAACTTTTACCAGCATTTACTGTGGTCTTGAAGCACCTCCAAGCTATGCCCTGGAGCCACATAGTTGACAATGTTAATAGTCCCACACCTGGCCCAAGAGCCTTGGTTAAAAGAAGGGCCAAAAGAATGTCTACAGGATGAGAAGCTATGTGAGAGCACAGAATCTGCTTTGGTCTGTGGTTCCCACCAATGTCTACAGAGCTGGCCTTAGCCTGTGGCTTTGTTTCTCCCTTGTGAACTGAGTAAAGCCTTTATCCACCACTGGCCATTCCATATTCTCCACTACTGACTTCTCAGTGCTGACTTGCCTGCCTTCCCAGCATTGTATACCTATGTTGCATCTGGTGTTATTGCTTAAGGCATCTCTGGAGTGTTTTTCATGTTTTTTAAGAACAGTGGTGCAGGGGGAGAGGTCATGATGAAACAGACAACAGGTCTACCCAGTCTCATGTTTGGCCTCTGGAAATGGATGGTAAATTGGTTTTAAAGCTCTTGAATCTTGCCCTCTATAACAGAGAGGTCCTCTAAGTATTATACAGATCCCTTTTAGTATTGGAGATCGATGTTTCGGGTTCCTCTTTTTTTGTATATAAAAATGCAGTATATTAAAATGCAACATGGGGGTTGAGTTGCTTGATATGAAATAATGTAAAGTTATTAGTAGTAGGTTAGGGCTCCAGAGAAAGGGAGGTGGTGGCAAGATGTTTCAAAAGAGAAGAATAAACAAAGGGTAGGAAGAAAAACTAATTAAATCCATGCCAACTAGAAGGCATCGGGGGCATGCTTGTCATCATTTATATTAACTATAGAAACACTAGTGATAAACAAGATCCAACATCCCCAGGAATGAAGGCAATGCATAAGCTCTGTACAGATGTCACACTCTGATGATGTGAAGGCCTAATGTGGTCTGCAGGGATATTTGTTTGTATCAGAGCATTTTAAAGCTGTTGTAGTATAGTAGTAGTAGCAATTGTTGTTTTTGTTGTTACCAACATTTGTGGGTAGGAATTTCCACCTTTTAGAAATAATCTAGAGTTGGAGGTGCTTAGTAGAAACAGAAAACAGCCTGTCCTGGACCATATCCTCATTCAATTTATAGACATCAGCTGTACCTCAGTAAGTATGACCACCATGATCCTAGGTGTGAACTCACTAGTTGAGGACAGTCCCCACTGCTTGCCCCGTCCTCTCACACTCACTGCCAATTTCACTTACATTCCTGTCCAATTTTCACAGACATCCAGAGTGGATGACATCTTCTGATAAAGGGGACGAGGAAAAGAGAGGCTACCTCCAGCCCA
Source organism: Micromys minutus (assembly GCF_963924665.1). Classification (NCBI taxonomy): domain Eukaryota; kingdom Metazoa; phylum Chordata; class Mammalia; order Rodentia; family Muridae; genus Micromys; species Micromys minutus. Next base: position 19,345,395 of record NC_137980.1, read on the forward strand.
ACTGCGACCTCATCTCCACTGGTGCTTGTGGTTCCACTGAGGCAAAAAGTCCCCAAGCTCATTTCCTCTTTTAAATTTAACTCGTAGATAAACATGTTCATATTCTCTTTTCTACTGTTTCAGTGTTGAAAATGCCTTATTTAGTAGTCGAGAGAGTCTTCCTAGATGCAATATTCTAGAAAGTACGCATGCCAACTTTATTCTAGACCCCATCTCTAGTTGAATGATTTTTTTAAGTTATGTTGGAACTAGAGAGATGGCTCAGGGCTAAAGAACATTAAATCTTTTGGAGGACTCAGAGTTTGGCTCCCAGAACCCATTTCAGGTGTCTCACCAAAAAAAAAAAAAAAAAAAAAAAAAAAAAAAAAAAAAAAAAAAAAAAAAACATAACTCTGGTTCCAGGTGATCTGACACCCTTTTCTGGTCTTTGAGGGTACCTGCACTGCATGCACGCGCGCGCGCGCACACACACACACACACAAAACAGAACTCTACTGTAAGAACAGTACTTTCTACATTTATTGCTTTGAGATACTTCTGATAGTTTCCAAATTCATCATGTCTCCTATGTACACAAAGTAAACACCTATCAAGATTTTTCTTCTGGGCAAAGGAAATGAAGAATCTCACCTGTGGGTCCTAGTATGAGGAGAAATTTCTAAACATTATAGTGGGAACTAGGAAATGCGGACCCATGTGGACTCTGAGCTAATGATTCCTTTCCCTCTGACAATCACTATAAGAAATTTATATAATAGGCTGCTATCAGATAAATGCAGTAAGAAAGTATAAGAGCTAAAAGTAGGGTATGCTGGACTCTCAAAAGCTAAGAGAACATTTCCCCCTTTGCTCTTCAATTATCACCTTGATGCAGGTTTGCATCCGACTACTAGATGCAGCGCTGACAACAATCTTCTTTTTTCCGTGACCGGAGAGTTTATCCAAGAGAGCTAAGCTTGCCCATTCTCACTCGGGTATTTGGTGGGTTACATCCCCAGCCCTGCTTCTCCTCCATAGGTGTCACACATAATCCAAGGAGTCATGTCAGACCTCAAATCAACGTCACAGCTAAACCCGAATCCACATTTTATTCTGTTTTAGAAAACACAGTCTGCCCTTGTCTTCTGCCTAACTCCTGATCTGTCAGCAAGTCGCTGGGAGTATCTGACAACTCAAGAAGCAGGAGCAGCCTTTTTTCAGGTGTTTGGAGATAATGAAGTCTTTTCTACAGTGATATGATGAAAAAAAATGTCTCTTCAGCTTGGCCCCCCAACAGCCCATAGGTTAATCACAATGGTTCCATCTTCCTGGGGTTTCCTTTGTGTTCTTTCAGGGTTTCCCAGATACTGACATGGGGAGGCTATAGACAAAGTGGAAAGTTTAGTGAAATCTCTAACAGATAAAGTGCAAACAGGTCAGGGGCACATGGGTGTGTAAGGCTTCCAGCATCCTCTGCAGTAGTCAAAGTAGTCAAAGGGTGCTGATGAGAGGAAGGAAGAAGCCACCTGGGTCAATCTGGCTCGCACACAGGCAGGTTCCAGCCCCTCCCTCTTGTATCCCATCACTGGTCAGACATGCTTCTTTTTTTTTAACAGCAAAGAAACACTTTATTAAAACTTTGAATTTTCCAAAAAAAGAAAATTAAATTTTTGGAGTAATGTTGTGCTAAGAGACACAAACAGCCTGCCACTGGATGCACGCTAACCACTGAGTACTGTGCTTTGGCTTCTCTCTAGCAGAACATGATGCCCCATGACCAACAAGGAGTTAACTTGTGACTTTCGTCCACTCTGTGCCCTTAGGAACACACAGAGGCCGGGTAAGATAAGAGAGTTTTCAGTGGAAGGTACAATCTGATTATGTGCTAACAGTGAGAATGACCTACATACTGCAAAGGGAAGGGACACATGGGTGACCACAGTCATTAGAAGCAGCCATGGCAGGACTGAGGGTCTTCTTTAATCCTGGGGCTGTGGTTCAGCGGGAGAACATTTGTGTAGTGCGCAAAATGTCCTTGATCCATTCCCTAACACTGTGAAAAGTAAAAAAAAGTACTCTCCTTTAGAAATCCTGGTGTTCTCTTGTTTGGATATTATCCGGGTATCTTATAGATGAGGTTAGCAAAAGACACAGTAAGAGGATCATCTGGCAGAAAAAAAAAGCAAGATGCTGGGAATGACCTAAGGCCAACACTGATACCTCAGTTGCCAGAGCTGAGCACAGGTAGCCAAAACAGCAGGGAGGTACTGGAGGCCCTGAGGGCAGTGTCCGTGTCCGTCCACCATCGGTGCTCAAGTATTACAATACTTTCATTTGATTAAACTGCCTGCTGAGCCAGCTATGAAACCCGCTACTGCAGTGGGGATATAGTATGGGCATATTCTTGCCAAGCAACATGTTTTTTAATTAGGAACATTAGGCTTTGTTGAGGGAAAAAGAGCAGTAACTAGTAAAAACATGCATCACATGGTCATACTTACAACAGCCGCAAAGATGTATTTCTGGTCTTTTTCTTGTAGGAAGAGCAGCACGTCGGTGAGTAGCAGAGCCAGGATGTCTTCAGAGACAGAAACACAACAGTATTAACGAGGGAATCCACAGCCTAGCTGCCTTTACCAGCTATTTTAATTTCATGGTTGCCATTTAAATCAGTTTAATAAAAAAGGAAAAACTTCTTATGGAATTTTTACTAAAAAAAAAAAAAAAAAAAAAAAAAAAAAAAAAAAAAACCTTTCATTATGGGAGCTAACTAAGATCTATCAAGGGTAAAATGCACAGAAAGTTACGTGAGTGTGTATTTTTTAAAATGGCACTATAGGTAAACTGTAGGGTTGTAATAAGAGGTGAATCTCTAGAAAATGTTTAAGAGCACAGTTTTCAAAATGAAAGGGGGAAAATCCTACATAAAAAAGGCCCCGAGATCGAAAATGATGTTGTGCAATCCCAGTATTTGGGAGGCTGAGGCCAGAGAATCAGGAGTTGGAGGCCAGCCTGAGTTACATAACAGGTGAGCAAGCACCCAAATCTCCCCTCTGTGAACGGAAGTGCTAAGAGAGTGCCCTTGATTTTAGCAGAAAATGTAGCCAATCAGAAAGTAAGGGAGCTCTGGGCACAGAGATGGCACACGCCTTTAATCCCAGCACTCAGGAGGCAGACGCAGTGGATCTCTGCAAGTTCAAGGTCAGCCTGGTCTACACAGTGAGTTCCAGGACAGCCAGTACTACACAGAAAAACCCTGTCTTGGGGGAGAAAATGTAAGAGAGCAGCTTCCATATCAAGGGATAGAGGCAAACCTGCTCTGAATCTGAGTAACACTTGATTTCTTTACTTCCCTTGGAAACTTTGCAAGAACTAGGTCTCCTCCTATGACCACTGCATACCCTGATCCAGACAGGTGAATCTGTTCTGTGGGCAAAGAGAAACGTCGTCGTGTGGATTGCCATAGATTTTCAATACAGCTCTGCAAGCTGATCATTAGCAAATACCTTTGTGTGAACTCCCATCAGAGCTGGCTCAGCCTCCAGTGGGCAAAAACCTTCAAGCAACTATAATGGAATAAATCTTCCACATCGCCCTTGACTACAGATGTGATGAAGATGAAAAAGGCTAGGGGCAAGGTCTTTAGAGGAAACTCAACAGGCAAATCTTGAAGCTTGACCTTCTGGTCCTGACCAATAAAACCAGAATCACTGGAAGAAGACTTGAAAGCAAATCAGGTTTTCAGGCCCAGGAGGTATAAGAAAGCCCTGGACAGGCAAGGTGGTAACTAGAGGGTGAGACCTAGAAAAACCTAAATGAACAGCCCAGGACCCTAAGCAAACTAACAGTCAAGTTTAGGTCTGTTAGCAAACTGCACCATTGAGGAAGAACAACTATAATATAATACATCCTTCCTCTCTTCCTTACCACGGTGCCTGTGTGCAGGTAACTGTGCTGTGTTTAACAACCCCAATGAGATTTAGGGTTCCCTCATTTCTCCCCTCCATGGTCTGAAAGCCTCAGGCTGTCTTGGCAAGTAGCAAACCCTCTCTGTGTGGGAGCGTGCTTTTCTTGCTTTCAACACACTGCACTTGGCAGGGTATTTCCATGCCAACAGTGTGCAGAACTCGTTCGCTCGGCTTCCGACGTCACCAGCTTCCATAGTCATGAAAGCACACTCGAAGGGTGTGGCTTGGGAGAGCAAGCACCAGTCAAAGGTGTGTGTGCCACCTAGTCACAGTTGCCTACGGTACTTCACAACCTGATGTTTCGACTGAATAGAAAAGTCGAGGGTCTGTGTAGGTGTGCCTGCCAGTTGGGACTGTTTTTCTCTTGAAAGTCTGTGCTTGAGTTGAGTGAGTAGCCTGTATGATGGGAAACGTCACCTTGGCAGCCACCGTACCTTTGAAGCGGCCTGTGGCTGTTTTCCAATAAACGAGCCCGTCGTGCAGAAGAGCCCTTTCTTGGTTCATCAGCGCCTGCTTTCTAAACACGTGGCCATTTTTGAGCTTTGTATATGTTTTGTTCTCGATTTTATTTAGGATGTCAAGCCACTTTTGCTTCTTCTCATAGTCGCTGACTTTTCGGTCCACGGCTGCGATCATGTCTTTAATTAAGCCGAGAGCTTTGCACAGGTCTCTGTGCTCTTCAGTCTTTTCTGCACGAAGGAGGAAAAAAAGGAAAGGGAATGATAATAATCCAGAATACTGAGAGTGAGAACTCCTTTTAAGGTTTTAGATATAACAGAGACACCATAAGAAAGATGTTGGGTTGAGTTCAAATGTTTAAATGGCTCTCCGCATCACCACGTATGATATTTGATATAAAAGATTTGCATTCATAGGCACGCAATAGCTGACAATAGGGTGTCTGGTTTCCAGGGATAAGTCTGCTCTCTGGAGCAGTACAGTAGTTTATCTTCATTGTCTATGTGACTGGATTTAGAATTAACCAGGAAGCAAGCTTCTTGGCATTTCTGCGAGAGTTCCTAGTACAGCTTCACTTAGGGGAGCACCATTTCGGAGCCTGCTGACCCAGACTGAACAAAAAGAAAGAAGCAAACAGAACTCCAGCCTTCCCTCCCTCCCTGCCTCCTTCTCTCCCTGTCTCCCTCATTCCCTGCCTGCCTCCCTCCTTCCCCCCCGCCCCCCCACCCCGCTTCTCATCTGCAGACACAAATGTAGCCAGCTACTTTATGCCCCTACTATATGCTATAACTTCCCCCTTATGATAGACTGTGTTCCCTCTATGGACAAAATGAACCTTTTTTTTTCCTGAAGCTGCTTCTTATCTGGTATTTTGTCACAGCCAGGAAAAAAGTAGCATACATCATATATATGTGTGTTTGTGTGTGTGTGTGTGTGTGTGTGTGTGTGTGTGTGTGAGAGAGAGAGAGAGAGAGAGAGAGAGAGATAATATATATTGTATGTAATATAAGCAGAGGTTATGTTTGGAGTAACCTAGGCACTCCTCCCTTCCTAGAAACAGGTAAGCAAGTAACCCTACACACCTATGCTGTATTTTTAACGACAGAAGCCAGCCGTAGGGCCAAGCTCATGTCCTCTGAAATGGAGCCACAGGGTGATTTAAATGGCCCCAGACCCATTTGCCTTCTAGGTCCTTAAAAAAAACTATATATATACACATATATATATGTATATATGTATATATGTATATATGTATATATGTATATATGTATATATGTATATATGTATATATGTATATATGTATATATGTATATATGTATATATGTATATATGTATATGTGTATATGTGTATATGTGTATATGTGTATATGTGTATATGTGTATATGTGTATATGTGTATATGTGTATATATGTATATATGTATATATGTATATATGTATATATGTATATATGTATATATGTATATATGTATATATGTATATATGTATATATGTATATACTCAAAACCATATTAGCATAAAATAAGTGTTTTAATGTTATAATTAAAATGTTCTTGACCTAACTTTTTTTTCCCCTTCTGATTATGAAAGGAAAGGAAATCTTTTGAGGCCCGGGCACCATGCCTTACAGAAGTCAGCCAAGCGTATGCACAGAACAGACTGCAGCTCTGGTCACTCTTTAAACCAACGCCTCTCCTCTCACCCCCAGACTGTCCTAAGAGAAAGGTCTGGAGGAGTTCCAGAGAATGGGTCCTAGAAACCTCAGATGAAAGGGAATTTAGCTACTTTCTGTATTTGATGATAAAGATCAGCTACCTTATATTTGCTCAGGTGCCTGAACCTGAGGAGCTAAGAGGAAAGAAGGCAGAGGGAGGAGGAAACAGAAAACCTCTTTCCAGAGCCTACAGCTGCAGGAACACATTTAGAACGAGCAGCTGGGGGAGCAGATCAGTCCTCCAAAGTCTCTCTTTTTTTTTTTGGTTGTTCTCAGTGCACACACAGCTGCTGGGAGTGTTATCAGAACACACATGGAGCACACCCTATCCTCATAGTTGGGAGTGGATCACTGCCTCCCAGAGAACACACCTCACTCCTTAATGTTGCCTTCCTCCTCCAGAGAGGGGATTTACTTATAAAGAAACTATTTCAGAACTAGGAAAGAAAAAGTGAAGTTGAGTTACCAGATGATCCAGGGTAATTCCAAGAGAAAGTTCAAAGTCTTACAAATCACTCTCCTAATGCTTCACAACTCAAATGTAACACTAGCCTCCCAAGAGTCTTTTCAAATGCCCCCCTTGAACTTTATCCACACCCATTGGCTCAGAATTTGCATGAACACAGGACCCTTGTGAAGAGCCAGCTAGTGAAGTTGAGGACCACTCCCATTAAAGCCACGTGAACTGGTAGATGAGGCTCCAGGGGCTCCAGGAGTGAGCCTCCTCTTTGGCAAAGCCTGCTCTGAGAAGGGGGCATCTGTATGGTACCACTAAGACTCTGAGAGCAAGAACCCACAGATGCAGCTCATACTGTTAAAGGGAGCAGACCACTGTTGCTCTCTAGTCTACTAAGAACTTGGCATGGGAGTGAATCCTGGAGTGAGGTTAATTGACTGACATCTGACACACTTCAGTCCCTGGGGTACTGTAGAACCTTAAGATAATCCACACAATACAAAATGATAAGCCTTCATTTTTTTTTTTTTTTTTGTATTTATTTTCTTGCTGAGAGTAAAATAGCTGCTTTGTTCGAACACTATTTTCTTGGGGACTAGGTTCTAAAGAATTATGAAAGCGGCAGAAGGAAAGACCCAAGTTCTGCACGGTTCCTGACCATCACACAGAAACCCTGCACAGTACCTCCCGCCACAGAATAAACAGAATTAAAAATAAAGTCATTTCTCAAAGCGAGTTCCAACTCAAAGTCTTTAAAAGCCTGCCCGTGGTGAAAAGCATTTATGAGTGGAAGGAAGCTCTCCAAGACCCCTCAGTTGTGACAAAAACTCACGAGAGGGTCAGAGGTCTCAGAAGTAATCTCTCACCCTTGGTATACTGCAGGATCCTCTCCACCAAGACTGGGTACTTTGTGATGCGCTGGGTGACGAGCAGGGTGCACTCTGGGATTCCGCGGCGACGAGCCAACAGGTTGCTATTTCGGATCTTGAAAAGTATGTACATGTTTATACACACCAACCACCATCAATTCAAATGTACACATAGCCGGCGTGTTTTGTTCTTCTGTTATTAACCACTGTAGTTGAGGTGGGAAAAGGTTGCAAGGCACACTGACCTGATGTACCTCTAATTCCCAAATGAGGAAACACGGGGGTCAGGAATAGGCTCCTGAACAACAGTGGAAATCTGCGCGTGTTCACTATTTGTTTTTCTAACATGTCTCCCTCCACCTCTGCTTTCACACACTGGCACTTAAAGTCCCTTTGCACACAACAATCCTTTTCTTAAACACTTCAAAGATATTCTCTAAATCTCTAAGGCCCGTTGTACATATATATATAAGAAACCAAAGGAGAATCTGGTAGAACTCACAAAATGACAGACAAAAATGTAGGAACCCAGAAGCTTGGACAAATTTCTTTCATTAAATAAAGGTGAAAGGTGGGGAAAGAAGAGAGGAAGAGAATTCTAGTAAAAGGAGGTTTTAGAGACAAAACATCCTTAGGCATCAGTGGACCTTGGCCAGGTCCTGGCTTCACGGTACAGTTTCAAGAGATGAACAGTGAAAACGGACGATCTCAGAAAATGCCCGATAATTTACATGTGCCAGCGTTACTGTGATACATTAAAAGGTACAATGTTCAGACAAAAAAAATAAAGAAATTATATGATGTCATGGACTTGGATTAAATGAATTTTCTCTGAAGCAGACTCTCTATTCGCTTTTGCTTTGAGTTTTCTGATGCACAGCTTCTCTGTCGGGGGTATGAAGCCGCTTCCCAGAACATTGCCAAACATTGCCAATATCCTCAGAAGCCCGGGGAACACGGCCTGAGAGATACAAAGCAGCAAATGAAGCTGTCTAGGAGGAATAATTTACTACCATCTAGACTTTCCATCTGCGCCATGAATCCATCACTTCCTTCTCCTTCCCCCGAGAAACAGAACCGAGATATGAAACTCTAGGTCGTTAAGACACAAACTCGAACCATGGCCTCGCGTCGGCTTACCTTAATAAAATTCTGAAACTTCTTGTTCTGCTGGAGCTCTTTAAAGAGGCTCATGGCCTCCTTGTGATGGCTGCAGAATTCTCCGTAGATTCTCTTCATTTTGCTGGCATTTTCTTCTGAAAACTGAGAACATTTCCATAATGGTTTATAGATGCAGCCATTATGTTTGTAGGGAAAAGAAAGAACGTGTAGTTTTTGTGCATTTCAAAGCACCCTGGATTTCCCAAATACAATCACTCTTTTTCCCCAAGGCACTTCTTAAATTAAAATAAAAGTAAACAGTTAAGTGGTAAACAGCCGGCATCACAGACTCTCATTGTACTGAACTGATGGTCAAAAAGCCAAATGAAAACATCCAATGCCTTAATTCCTGCTCCGTTTTTATGCCGCATCATCATTAAAACTTTTAATCACAATACTTCTTATACTGAATGTCTGACATCCCAGGCGATCATTAGCCATGTTGAGAAGAGAACGGAGAATAACCAACATGCTAATGTATTAACTGTGGGGAGAAGGAAAGATGTGGCTGAATGTTTTCATCAGCCTGACCCGTAGGGAGATCTTCACAAAATTCCGAGACATAGGGGTCTTTGGGAGGGCTGCCTACATAATGGAGCTATGAGTTTTTAAAGAACATGGTCATTCTACACAATCGTGTCCACAAGGAAGCTCCTTGCAACAGACAGCCTTCCTAAAACCACAGGTGCTAAAATAAAGTCTAATGAAACACTTGTATTAAAAACCACACAATACTGCCAGTTCAAAACTCGAAATGACTAGGGGCTGGAGGAAAAGCCCAGCAGTTGAGAACACCTGCTGCTCTTGTAGAAGATAAAGATTCAGAAATTCATTTCCCAGCATGCAAAGGGAAACTCACAACTTCCTTTAAGTACAGTTCTAGGGGAGCTGATGTCGTCTTCTGACCTTTGCTGGTACCAGGCATTAAAAGCAGTTCACAGATGTAATGCAGGCAAAACATCCGTGTACATTTAATTTTTAAATGTTTTTAACAATCTAAATGAATAGAAAGCTTTTGTCAAGTTTACTGAACAGAAGAATCAAAATAATATCATAACAGTGCCAATACTTCCTAGGTAGATAATATGGGTTTAACCAAACCATATCAGAATTGTGGCGCTCTTTATAAATCCGCCTAAGATTACTCAATTTACAGAAAATGAAAAAAAAGTCTAAAAATTCTCAGTACAGTAGGAAGACTCCAGTGTTTGATTTTCCAGATTATTATACAGTTTCCGTTTTCAAGCCAGAATCGAAAGATACAGACACGGGGCTTGGCACAACAGAACAGAAACCCCACACACAGGAATTTTTGGCAAAGGCACAAAAGCCAGCTCGGTGGGGCCAGAAGTACCTTTCTGTAATTATACAAAAACAGAAAGGAAGAGAAATACAAGTGAACCTCAACCTTACAAAACTCACTCAAAATTGCATTTTTGGATTTTATTCTAACAAAGTAAAAACTTGAGTCTGTACCTAAACATGGCACGTGGATCTATAACGGGTATGAACCAGAAGTAACAAGATGCCTTTCTGTAAGAGAGCAATGTAAAAAGGCAAGGTACATCCACAGTGTGGAATTACTATGAAGAAAGAATTAACTACTGACATATATAACCACTGATAAAAAGAATTGTGCCAATTCCCTAAAGATTACATGCTATGCATTTCTGTGTATATAATGCCTTAGCAAGGGACAGAAATAAAGATTTTCCAGGACTTGGAGAGGAGATGGGAGTGGGGACGGGAGGGAAGTAGGAACCCTTGTGGCGACAACACTGTCCTGGTGGTGTAGACATTAGTGTTCTGACTGTGGTGTCATAGCTTGGGTACAGCTGGAGGAACGAGAAGGCAGACAATTAAAATGTTACTGAGCAAATCTCAGATCTTAGCTCGTTCCTATGGAAACCACAAAGAGAACACGGAGCTTCATTTTTAACAATTTTCGGGTAAGCTTTGTGGCCCTGAAGTTAAAATGAAAGAAGGATTGCCTTAAACCATATCCACCATTTTCCACCCACAATGTCCCTGCTAAGTGTGTGCCAGCATGCTTCTCCCAGCCTTCTGAAGTGCGTATCCAGTTAGACCCTAGGATGTACCCCGAGTCTGCCTTCCTACATCCTGAAACACCTAGTCTGCTCCTTTGTTCTCTTGAAGCACATTCTTTAAATCACCTCCTGAGCACAATGCTAGCAAAATACACAGGAACTCAGGCCACATCCACGCTGTGTACACTAACAAGGAACAGGAACACCAGCTCTTCCTTTTCCCAAAATGGAAAGCTATGCCTCCACCATTATGCTGCTGGACCCATGTCCAGTGATGCAGATGACCAGACTGTCTTCCCTGGGACACAGATTAAATACAGAACTGATAAAGACACATATTCCCATTAAATATGAAAAAAGATAATCTAAGAACAAAACAGGTTTCAATGATTAGAGTTCAAAAAGGGCCAAATTGTGATGACTTATTTTAAGAAAAGAGAGATTTGGATAACTTCAGGTGACAGAATTAAAACCTTCCATTTCAATTTTGAATGTTCTCTGCATTCTGACCATCTTATTTAAATGTGTGCAAAGTCCCTCATGTCATTCTGCTTCAAATGGATGGCAGAGGACAGAACGGGTCTCGGGATATAAGCTGCAAAGCAGATCCCTCTTCTGTTAAAAAGAAAAGTTTTACTAACACAGACATTCATATCGTTAGACATGCAAGAGTGGTTACCAGGCAACGTGTCTCCACATTTGTATGCATCTGAAATACTGTATTTAATTTCATCAGTGAAGCAACTTTTCCATCTTTCACATACAAACAAACAGTTTAACCCCATGGCTGCCTTGGATAGAGCGGAAGCATTTAAAACACTGAAATTCCTAGAGAAGGTAACATGAAGTCTACAGACTTCATGGTCTGCCTGCCTGCTTGCCTGCCTCCCCCTCACCCCTCTCTTTTTCTTTCTTTAAGTGCATCAATCATCCAATAAATACTCCAAGTCTAAGGAGCCACTGCAGGGGTTGCAATATGTTCATAAACAAATGAGAAGATTGTCCTGGGATGCACAATCTCAGTGACAGTAAAGGCTGTCTTGCAGTTGGCTAAACATCCTTGCTGAGAGAGGAGAGTTTGACCTCTGTCCCAGGCTCATCACCTCTGAGATGGTGAAGCCCATCATCACCCCCGGTGTCTACATCTAGTCAGTGGGAAAATAGCATCCACCTCACAATGCTATGAAAGTTCAGTGGGGCACACAGAGTACACACAGTTCCTTCCATATCAAAATGTCACCTCACTCCGAGTGAGCTCGCTTTTAGCAAGAAGCACTTCAGAGAGATCTGAGCAAATGCTATGGCCCAATGCAGGTGGCTGTTACTGGGTTAGCCGATGGCACAACCCGTTCTCAGTGATGCTCCAAAAATCCCAAATGCCTGAAGGGAGATTTATTTGTCTTGTCTTCCAGGGTAACTATAAAGGGTTTATATCCTTCTTCCTAGGGTGAGCCAGTGTTTGACTTGAAACCATCCCTTATAATTTTACAGTGGAGAACTAAAGCAGACATTTCTGGCTCCTTTGGAGACTCCAATCATAATGTTGTTTTACTGGGGCACACAGGTGAAAGCATATTTTGCTAAAGCAGACCTGTGAAAAAATGCTTTGCTGAAGCAGACAGACACGTGAAAAGATGCCTGAGGTTTGGAAAGAATATAAATATGGCCCCACAGACAGTGGGAGGAGGCTGGCACATCAGTCCGCCTTGCTTTGCAGCATTAGTCTTTGCTGACAATGCTGACATGTTGGTTTGCTTTACACCACATTGCTGATCTTCGTTTGCCTTCATAGAACTTCTGGTGATAATCTGGTGGTTTCTTATACTTCTGCAGATTTGGCCAATCCAGTGGAGCCTCCTGGTTTATTCTGGATTGAGCTGCAGCTACTGATTTCTGTTTGGTGGTTTGCTAGTGGACTGAATTGCTGATATCCTGACAACCAGGATTGGAATTGCCCCCAAAGAACCATTTCTAAACAGGTCCACTTCCCCTACTAACTTTTCTTTCCCACTGCCTCTGGTGGTTGGTGGGCTAGAAGGGAGGTTAAAGCATTTAAGAACCCTTATTAAAGTAAGTTTAGAGAAATCTAAGACTACAGAGAACCTATGCCGTAAGAAACCCTCTCTCAAATTAAAAAGTCCAGAGTCCAAAGCTTACCATAGAATTTATTCTAGACTGTGGTATCTGGTGATAACAACAGAATAAATCCAAGCCAGGTCCTGAGCCATACACAGGAGGTAGTCACTGGCTATCAGAAGCTCTCTGACATCTGTTAGATTTCCAGGATCAACCAACACCCAACAAAAGAAAGCCCCTGGCCCCTACTAGCAACTATAATGAAATCAAGTCCATTTCTGCACAGGGGTTTTAATCAATGAAGAGTCTGCAAACCAGAGCTCAAGAGACGGCTGAGAGATTAAGAGCACTTGTTACTCTTGCAGGGGTCCTGGGTTTCTTTACCAGCATCCATATGGTAGTTCACAACCGTCCGTAACTCCAGTGCCAGGGGATAAACCGTGTTTATATTCTGTGGACAGCAGTCATGCACCGAGTGCACAGACAAAACACTCATACTTACAAAATGAATAATTCTAAAAAAGGGGATTCTGCAAACATTTAGGGTTCTGAGACCAGCTCGGCACCCCCTCTTACCTGTTGTACCAGAATGTCTCCAATCCGGTTGATCACAAAGTTCCTGTCATTACCGGCGCAGGACTCCTGCCTGCGCTCCTTCATGCTGAAGAAGAAATGCCTGTGAGTCTCCAGCAGCTCGTCCAAGCAGGGGAAGATCTTGTCCACCATGCTGTGGTCCAGCTGCAGCTCCTCCTTCATGCCCTTCCTGAAGACTTCAGACATGATGAGCAGAGTCTGGATGTGGTGCACCTCTGTCTGCATCAGCTCTGAAACATGTGAGAACATGCATGACGCAGCTGTCACATGCCTGTTGGCTGTGTGACCTTTTCTACATGACTATGAGCAATCGAGCACAGATACCGAAAAGAGCTCAGGATTATGGCTTGTATTTGCGTACTCCCTGAGAAGTCACCTTTTACAGACAGACAGATGGAGATACTAAAGAGTAACATGTATCAGGTGACTTGTATTATTTCATAATCCACTATTCATCCCCCTGGCCAATGCTGCTAACATCCTACATATACAAGTTCAGTTTCTGCATGAGCTACAGAAACTTACATAATATCAGTTGTAGAGATAACGCAATAAAAAAAATTAATCTGTCATGAACAAGCAAACAAGCCCCGCAGGCATCCCTTGGAACTCAGTTCTACGTTACACAAGCAAGAATGGAGGAATATTCAAGACACATAGGACCAATTTTCCCAGAATAAAAGTCAGTGGTGATTAACATTCTATTCATACTCCAAATATTAAATGTCCAGATATCAGAAGCAGACCCACAGACGAAAGCCAAGTACAGCAGCTAAGAATCGAGTCTTTCCGAAAGCCTCAATTCTCATGCCAATGTTCTATAAAATATAACAGCTTGTTGGAAGTCTTTCTTTCCTTGCTTTTTGTGTTGAGAATATTCACAGTTAATACCTGATGACTTAAACTAAATGTAATAAAGTCTCCCAAGGCTTTACACTAGTAGATTCTTTCTGTCACGGAATCATTTTCCCAATTCAATTTTCTTCAGAGAAAAATATATATACATATATTATACTATATATATAGTATACTATATATGGTATAAAGACTGAGCTTGTAACATATAATGTATGTAATATACATAAAATATTATATATACACAAAAGTCTTTAAATATTTTCAAGAATTCAAAATGGACAAAGAATTTTAATAAGTATTACTTCGAAAACATAAACCAATGGCCACTAAGTAACCAAAAAGATGGTCACAGGGCTTGAGATAAACCATAATGGTAGGATTGTCTCTGAGCCAAAATGTTTGCCCACTCCTATGGTTACCATGTCTTCCACCCCACCCCCACCCTCATCAGCTCCCAAATTCAATATACTTAGTGGGGAAATGCAAACCCACAGCCCACAGCATGTCACACATACTGAGCTAACTATATTAAGAAAGAGTGGACAATAAACATGTGTTGGTGACAGGGGCGGGGTGATTAGAACATTGGCAAAGGATGTAAGATGCTGCAGCCGCCTTAGGAAAGGAAACAGTATTCGATCACCAAAAGAATAAAGTAACCATGACTCCAAAGAAAAAGAAGAAACAACATAACATTTCCATCCATTGATGGTTAGAGAAACATAGTGGGACATTAGTTGAATATGAAAGGGAATGAAGTTTATATATATTTTAAGTAGGACAATCCTTATAAATACACACACACACACACACACACACACACTGTAAGGCAAAGGACAGAAAGTAGTGGTTGCCCAAATCCAGAGGAAGAAAGAGAAGTGGAAATGAGCTCCAATGGGTAGGAAGTTTCTTTCTGAGGCAATGCAAATATCCTAGAATGGGCTTGATGGCTCCACGACTTTGGGGAGCACACTAAAAAAACAAACAAACAAACAAAAACCCCTGATTACATTTGTGTATAACTTTTATGATGTATGGATTATATTTCAACTTTTCAAATCCATGACGAGAGAAACAGTGGCCCCCAAAGTGTAGGGGCATGGGACAAGTTCTACACAAGCCTCCAATCTACTCCCATGTTTGGGAGCAATTCTTAAGTACAAGCCACGGAGAGGCAACTGGTCTGAATACAGTGCTTTTGATGCATCTTAATCAGAAACCTTCCAGTGGGACTAACTAGTCAGAGAATCCTTCTACATTGTTTAGAGCCTCTTTTAACTTACCCCTAGCATTTGATTTTAACCCCTTAACCCCATTTACTCATCGGCTAAACTGAGCAGGGCTAATACTCCCCCAGCTTTGTGTGTGTTGGGGGGTAACCTCTTGTCTCTGGTTGGGTGCTTGTGGGAGGGTGACAGTGAGTATAAAATCCAGGGCATGCTGGGACACTGAGCTACCCTCTGGCCCTTGTTTTATTTTCACTGGTTTTGGGTTCGAGGCTAGATAGCCAGATAACTAGCCTTGGATGCTCAATCCTGCCAAGAGCTGAGGTTCCCAGCACGAGCCACAATGGCGGCTCTCTACATCTTTGAAAGGGAAGCAATGAGGAGCGAAGGGAAAATATTTTGCCTGCAGGGCAAACTCTTCTGAAACCAAAGGTCACACGGCCTGTGATAATTCACTCACGTGGTGGTGAGATCGTGCTTAACAGTGTGTGAGGTTGACGTGCAACTGAAGAGACATAGCAGAATAATATTAAATGCTTGAGAAACACACATTAGATGGGCAGCATCATCCCCCTAACTTCCTGTGATCTGACACAAAAGGCCCCTGGAAGGTTCTGAAACAAACCCCCAATTCCCTTGATCTTGATAAAACCCCACCCCCGCCTCTGCTGAAGGTGAGCAGGGCATCTCCTAGCAGAAGACTGGAAGACGAACAACAAGGAGAAGGAAAACCCTGTCTTAGCTACACAGTGGATGTCCTATTGAAACTACTTTTTAGTACGTTCTTTGCACTTTCCTAATTAATTGTTTCTACTTCAGATTGCCTCTACTGTGTGTGCCATGGTGAAATCTCACTGCAGGTGAGCTGGACAGTAAGAACTACAGACACATAAATGCTGTGCTAACCCAGGCTCGGGGAACCGCACAGTGTACACAAACAGTGGGACTGTGGCATGGGCTGTCAACCGTAGGCCATCCATGAAGCTCTGATATCTGCAGCAAGTATGTGAAAGTTCACTGTGGCCCTTATATGAAGAAGTGGGAAAGTATCTCAAAGGGCCACTCAGGTAGATGTGCTAAGGGTGTAGGAAATCAAATCTCCTGGAGATTATACATGCAAGGTTGCATTTAAGCCTTGGGACATTTTATACCTGAGTCTCATTACCCCTGTCCTACTGATGGGGATGTTGGGAACTGGTTTTAAGGCTTTGTCTTAATTTGGCCCCACAGCTGTGCTTCCAGACCTGAAGGTCCCTGGCCTCAGCTGGCTTCGACTGATTATAAAGACTTGCCATACAACCAATGGCTGGGCAAAAAGACCGAGGCAAGACTTTTAGATTCTCTGGCTTTGGACAGAAAGGAGAGAGACAGAATCACCAGGACTCTGAGGGAGAAGGACCAGATGTAAGAGCTCCAGGAAAGAAAGCACCCAGCCATATAAGAATTCTGGGAGATAGTTCTAGTGGCCACTCCCCCAACGGGGTCTAGGGTAGCAGAAATGAAATGTTGATTTAGCAAGTTGACTCAGGAAAGTTAGAGGGGAGACTGTATGCTAGCTGCCAGGGGCTTGGGGTGGGGGGTTAGAAATGCTCAGCCTTTGAGTTAGTCAAGGCATATCAAAATTAAATGGTGTGTGTGTGTGTGTGTGTGTGTGTGTGTGTGTGTGTGTCTTTCGATGGAGAATCTAGAGAGCTTCTGGACAGGTGTCAAAACTTGTTGGCCAGGAGCTCAGAGCAAGTTAACTAATTCAGGGCTCTGGCTGAAAGCATAACCCTCCGGGAGCACAGAGTGGGTGAACTAATTCCCACTACAGGGAAACCAAGGTGCAGATGAGTTGTGTAGTTTGTCTCAGATCAGATAGCTGTAAAATGATAAAACAAGGCCTGGACATGTGTCACCGTTCTTTCCTCCATAACCCGCTGCTTTAGCCGCCTGGGCATATTTGAAATGCTCACCAAAAATGACATCTTGTCTTTTGATGACATCTTTCTCCTGCCTACTGCAAAAGGAAGGGTCCACCACGAGACTCCAGGACTCTGCTTCAAACTCCCGAGCATCACTGCTGAGATCACTCCACAGAGAAGAGTCCACCACATCTAGAAAAGAAACGCCAGAAGTGTGTGAAGCATGCATCACGAAGAGATCTTCAAGTACCGGGTCCTCAGGCTCAAACCCGCTAAAGGTACAGAAAGGCCCTGGTGAGAACAAAACAGTTCACACCTGAGGCATCTGAAAACCAGACATGAAATGGTCCACAGCAAGACAACTGCCACAAGAGCAAAGAAAAGTGGTGTCCAACAGGAACTGGACAGGGAGGTTATGAAATCCCTGGAGATGTCTTGGTTTGCTTGGGCTCACTCTAGCAGAGCACGTTCCCTGCTTGCAGAGTCTTGACCTCACCAATTTCTTTTGCCTGGGTTATTTTATACAGTTTACTCAAATATGAATCTGAACTTGTCCACTTGGCTATTCCCCAGGACGTGGCAAAACAGGAAGCCCGGTGTGAGGCTTGAGTCCCGTGAGTACAAACTTTTTTGAATGAGCTAAATACATGCACCAAACACCTTCCAGGAAAAGAACTACATGCAGACACACGCATGCAGATGCATGTGCACGAATGCACAGGAACCTCTCAGGAAAGCCTGTTTGCCCTAAACAATGCTCCTTAGAGATCCCAACTGATGGTCATAAAGAAGGAATGACAACAGGCTTTACAGAACCAGAACCCACTGGTCCCTATGCAGCACTCTCTCTCCTTCTATTTGTTGACTTCATTTATTGAGGGCAACCTGGAAGCACAAAACCACTCCCTAGGTTGAACTGCATCCTAGAAAATACAGTCCGAAGTGCTTTATTTTCCAGAAGCAGCAGGCAACAGGCAGGTCGCAGATCACATCTCCCAGTGATCCAGGCAGCAGTCTCAATTAAATATGCGTTTGCGGATTCTGCTCTGATCTCTCAGTAGCTATGGAGCGTTTCCAATGATGCCGGCAGAGAATCGTTCATTCCTTTAATTGTATCCAATTGTATCCATCTCTTAGCAATTGTATCCATCTCTTAGGAATGTGTTGCTGATCATCTGAGTCCTGATCACGCCCTCCTAGACTAAGTTGTCATTTCTAAAAACTTTCACTGAATTCGTTCTTTGACATTTCCCACGTGTATAAAGGACATTCTCAGTCCTCTCTCCTCTCTTCCCCACCCCTCAGCATCCCTAACAAGTCACTTTCCTACATTCAGGTATTTTTTTGAGACCCTTAAGAAAAGTAGACTCTACATCAAGTAGATACCATATGACTTCTAAAAGAACAACAAAAAGCCACAAGGAGGGCCAACAGGTGAAGAGTCTGGTATGTAAGAATGACAAACCAAGTTTAGATCCTCCAGAAACTATGCAAAAGCCGGACAGGCATGGTGGCCTGCTGTAATCCCAGGACTTGGGAGGCAGGCCTGAGGGTAAACCGGCTGGCCAGACTTAACCAGAATTGGTGAACTTTGAGTTTGAGAGATCTTGCCTCAACATATCACGCCAAGAGTTGCTTAAAAAGACACCCAACATCAGTGTCAGGCCTCCACACATATGTTCTCTTATTTACACATGTGTATCCTCACACATGTGTACCCTCACACACGTGAGCATGCATATACATTTGTATACCACACACACATAAACATAAGAAAAAGAACAAAATAATACATCTTATTTCTTGCACAGAATACTTTTTTCGGTTAAATACGGAGATAGAGGAATGTGCGAACATCTTCTTACCTTCCATCATGAATGACTCCGTGGAAGGAGAAGAGCCCATGGACTGGAACAGCTCATCAGAATGAGACCTGCTTCTCCAGCTGTTACTGTCACCCTCAGACTCCAAGGACGTCGCTGCCCTCCTGAAGCTGGGAGCACAAAAGGGTGACACTAGTTATCGCCAGCCAGCATCCGGGGAAATGGAAACGAAGCAGCCTGCCGAGCCTCACCTTTCCAAAGTGGTGCCTGGAACACTTCTGGACAGTGTATGTACCTGCCCTGCAGCTTCCTTCCTTCCAGCCGGCAGTCCGATAGGCATGGAGGAGGAAGGGTGCAAGGAGAGCCCAGGGGGTGGGACGTCTCTAACTGAAGTGCCTGGAATCACAGTAGACACTCCATGTGCCAGTGCAGCATTTACACGCAAAGAAAGTCAGAGATGTCCAGACAGGTAAACCCGCAAGCAACCACTTCTACAGTGCTGTGGCCCAGCCTAGAAACTAGTCTCTCTGCCACTTCCTGGCACTTTTCCAGTGTCCCTTCCTTTTCTCACCCTCCCACCACCCATGCTTCAGGGCTCCTTCTACACCTTCCCTTGGGGACTGTGGATGTCTGGGATGACCCAAGCAAACAGGTAAATGGAATGGGGAAGCACAGGCCAGCTTTCCCATAAACCACTGCTTGTACTCCTCCAAGCCAGCTTTAAGTAGGTGCAAGGTATTATTAGCCCTGTTGGCAAAGTGCATATGGTGTGTGTAAACAAGCTTGTACACCCAGGGAGCAGGTCAGGGGAAAGGAATGATGACAGAGAGTCTGCCTATTCCTTGTGGAACAAGACTCTCAGGCAAACAAAAGCCAAAGCCCAGCCGGACAACAAATGGACACATTTACATCTGGTTTGAGGTATAAACAAGTCAGAGGGTGCCTCAGCCCCTTTGGATTGTAGCTGTCAAGTACACAGTGTAACTACTGAGTACACAGTGTAGCTACTGAGCACACAGTGTAGCTATTGAATACACAGTGTATCTACTGAGTACACAGTGTAGCTATTGAGTACACAGTGTATCTACTGAGCACACAGTGTATCTACTGAGTACAGTGTAGCTACTGAGAACACAGTGTAGCTACTAAGTACACAGTGTAGCTACTGAGTATACAGTGTAGCTATTGAGTACACAGTGTATCTACTGAGTACACCATCTGGAGCAAAGGGATAATGTGTTTACAAAGGCCCCAGGATGTAACAAGGAGGGATTGTGTACATCTCTGCTTTATCCTCATGTATAAAGAGAAGGAATAGATCGCATTGAAATGTCTAAATTCTAAGCTTCTTTTTAGTCACCCATTTAACCTTATGACAATGAGAAGCATCTCAGAACTGATTTCAGAGGACTTTGAGGCCAAAGCAAGGAGCTTAGTAGCAAGAGAGTGCAAACCAACTTGTATAATGCCACCCCCAAAAGCGTGTCCCCGGGACTCAGCACACTTGATTGTCGCCACCAAAGTGGTTTCCAAGATGTCAGTTACTCTTTGCTACAGGGCTAAACTGAAAAGTGAGCAGGAACTTAGAATTCCTGCCACTCAGCATGCAAAGCAACCTCAGAAGAAATTGCAAAATCTCTCAGGATAAAGCAAATGTTTTTTCACACTGAGGATATATTAGCGTGGCTGGCTCTTGTGTGTAACACAAGGAAGTATCGAAGGTTCCTGATTGTTTTCAAGAGAAACTATTTAAACCTCAGCAGTGTGTAATTACAACAACAACAGAGTCATCAAATTTAGAAATATACAAATAAAACATCAGCATGCTTTACAACTTCAGTATCACACTGGAGGTGCTAATGAGTCTACAACCTCACACGCAACTAATCCAAGCATGGGCTCTCCGTAACACTGGCCACAGGGACCAGCAAAAAATGGACAGATTCCAACGGACTGGAAAAAGTATGGCGCACATCATTCTTTTTTTAAGTTCTTGTCATTTCCTACATCACTTACTTCCAAGGATGGTCTGTGGTTTGTTCTTGTTGTATTTCTCTTGGAGTTTCTAGTAAAAAAACATATTAGAAACTCATAAATTAAAATTAAAGAACCAATGGGCTACAAGAAAGGGCACCTGGTTACACAGAATAGGGGCCTCATCTGCTTCACAGTCATTGTCTTATTTGTTTCAAAGAAGAATTCAAAGCAGAAGACAGTACACAGAACAAAAGGGAGTGTAGTGACAACGAAATGTGCAAGAAGGACCGAGGATGAGCCTCACTCGTGAACACTCAGTGCTTAAAGGACCCAGGGCAACCAGCATACACAACGCAAGCGCGCAGACCCAGACCTACCAACATACACAACGCATGCGCGCAGACCCAGACCTACCAGCATACACAACGCATGCGCGCAGACCCTGGGGAACGAGACCTGCCGACACTGCCTAGATTCTCTTTGTATCTCTGTGGTATCACTTTTTACAGCAACCCTCAACTAGTCAGTTAACACAGAACTTTGTGACGAGGACCCCCTCAGCCCCTTCCACACTACAGGAGCATCTTGTTCAAACTCACACACATCCCACACACGACTGTGGGGTGGCAATGAAATGACTGGAACCCAACCATCATCACCTTCGTGACCCGATCCCCAATGTGCATGCTAGCACCATGCCTCCTGGTAGACTTCCAGCCACAGTGGTGCTCCCAGGGAAAAGTACTAGAAATGCCGACCCCCGGGAGCCACCCAGACCTCCAGAATCTGAAGACCTGCGAGGGGCCCTAGAAGTTGAGGATGTTACATACGGTCTTGTGGGTAATTCTGATTATGGATATTTGAGAATACTGCTCTACATAGAAAGCCTAGCCTGCACATCTCACATAACACAAGCGGATCTTCTCTCTGTTGTGAAAAGTGAACAGCTAGATTAAATAGTCACACAACGCGTTTGAAGTAAATCTAACAGCAGTAAGGGTTCAGCATCCAGCAGCAAATGATGCAAACATGCAAGCCAGGCCCAGAGCAGTGCGGGGACTGGGAGGTTACCTTGGTACACGGAGGCACGGCATCTTTGCAGCCCTTGTGTGCGTTTGCCTTACAGTCTGAAACAGAAGACACAAAAGTTTCTGTCTGACTGAAATGAATCTGGAGTGAGATCACATCGTGCTTTTATGGGTCATTATAAAAATGACACAAAGTGGCACACATCTTTAAGAAGCCGAATACTTAGATGAGGCATAGCGCCACACAAGCATCAGCATACGTGGGAACTCTGAGTTCCGTGAAGCTAGTTCTTGCCGTCTGTACTTACCTTATAAATTATAAAAGCCTGCAGTTGTAGAGACTAGACAGCTCTGTGTCTACCTCAGAGATTTCTAATGCTTTCCTGGTAGCAACCTTCAACTTTAGCACAGGCAAACTGTCTGTGAGGATGGGGAGGGAGAAGCTCACAATAATGCTGGCAGGAAATAGAAAGCATTGTCAACTTCAGTGGGAATTCCCATTAGCAAGAAACGGGGGGGGGGGGGGGGGGACGGGGGCTGGAGAGATGGCTTAAAGTCAGCAGGACATACTGCCTTGCCAAGGACTGGAATTAAGTCTAACCCCAGAGTATCCAGCAAACTTCTCTAGCCTCTGCCAGCAACTTCGCTCACACGAACACACCCCCCTACAGTCACGTGTACATATATACACTTTAAAATAAAAATAAATATTTAAGAAGGAAAGAGACTGAAAGCAGGCAAATTTTATGAGAACAGTTTGCCCCTCACTCCTGTAGTCTCATGTCTCTGGAGAAAGGTAAGACAAGCTTTCTGCCCATAGGGACAGAGACCAGGCTGTCTCTGTGTACATGGGCATCCATGGGGCCTGTAGTCTGGAGGAATCTGTGTTTCTTTTCTGGCCTGCTTCCCATTCCTCACTACCCTCTCAGCACACACCCCTACCCTGCATCTCACAGGAGGAGCTCTGGAATGTCTTTGGGAATTGTTCCATAAAAACCCTATATCAGCCCACCAAAGCCACACTGCAGAAGAGCTAGCAGCTCATTGGGAGCCAGGCAGGAAGCTGAGAGCTGACCCCTAAACTGTCCTTCAGTGGTCCTAAAAGGCATTTCAGCCAACGACCTAATACCAGTGAGCAGAGCGAGGCAGCTCGATATACTGGCTCCCCACACAAACATTGAAATCCAGTGTCTTTCTTCGCATTTCCAACCAGGAGTAGGAGAGGAGAGGAGAGGAGAGGAGAGGAGAGGAGAGGAGAGGAGAGGACAGGAGAGGACAGGAGAGGACAGGAGAGGAGAGGAGAGGAGAGGACAGGAGAGGAGAGGAGAGGAGAGGACAGGAGAGGAGAGGAGAGGACAGGAGAACAGAGGAGAGGAGAGGAGAGGAGAGGACAGGAGAGGACAGGAGAGGACAGGAGAGGAGAGGACAGGAGAACAGAGGAGAGGAGAGGAGAGGAGAGGAGAGGAGAGAACAGGAGAGGAGAGGAGAGGAGAGGACAGGAGAGGAGAGGACAGGAGAACAGAGGAGAGGAGAGGACAGGAAAGGAGAGGAGAGGACAGGAGAGGAGAGGACAGGAGAGGACAGGAGAGGAGAGGACAGGAGAGGAGAGGACAGGAAAGGAGAGGAGAGGACAGAAGAGGACAGGAGAGGACAGGAGAGGAGAGGACAGGACAGGACAGGAAAGGAGAGGAGAGGACAGGAAAGGAGAGGAGAGGACAGAAAAGGAGAGGAGAGAACAGAAGAGGACAGGAGAAGACAGGAGAGGACAGGAGAGGAGAGGAGAACAGAGGAGAGGAGAGGACAGGAAAGGAGAGGAGAGAACAGGAGAGGACAGGAGAGGGCAGGAGAGGAGAGGAGAACAGAGGAGAGGAGAGGACATGAAAGGAGAGGAGAGGAGAGGACAGGAAAGGAGAGGAGAGGAGAGGAGAGGAGAGGAGAGGAGAGGACAGGAGAGGACAGAAGAGGACAGGAGAGGAGAGGACAGGAGAGGGCAGGAGAGGAGAGGAAAGGAGAAGAGAGGAGAGGAGAGGAGAGGAGAGGACAGGAGAGGACAGGAGAAAACAGGAGAGGAGAGGAGAGGACAGGAGATCAGAGGAGAGGAGAGGAGAGGAGAGGAGAGGACAGGAGATCAGAGGAGAGGAGAGGAGAGTACAGGAGATCAGAGGAGAGGAGAGGAGAGGAGAGGAGAGGACAGGAGATCAGAGGAGAGGAGAGGAGAGTACAGGAGATCAGAGGAGAGGAGAGGAGAGGAGAGGAGAGGACAGGAGATCAGAGGAGAGGAGAGGAGAGTACAGGAGATCAGAGGAGAGGAGAGGAGAGGAGAGGAGAGGAGAGGAGAGGCAGAGATTATGAGACCCCACTGATCAAACTCACAGGGAAAGTCCACTGGGCCTCAGGCCTGGAGACAGAGATAGAAAATGAAGATTTTAAAATATGCCTCTGATAAGGGAGAAGAAGAAAAGGGGTTCCATAAACTCCAACCTGAGGGCATAGAAAAAGAAAAGGCTATGGGCAGGCCAGCCAGATGAGAAGAGAGTAGAGCTTTGTGAGACAGAGAGACTTCCAGGCAGGTAATGGGCAAGGACAGATTCTCAACAGGACAGAGGCAGATCCATGTGACCAAGGTATCAAAGCATGGCTGTGAAATCAAACTTCAAAAATCCCAAGACGGGGGGAAGAAGGTCCTGATTATAAAATCGGCAAGGGCATACAAAAACAGAAACCGGAGATGACCGTTGCCTAAGAGAAAAGCCAGAAAAACGAAATCAGAATAGTAAAAGCCCAAGCCACAATGGAAAAGGGCATCATAAAGCTGAACGGGCGAGCTCGGGGGCAAACAGAAAAGTTCCGCTGTTTCCTAACAAAAATGATGAACTGACACATGCTCCAGACACATGCTGATAGTATCCGTGCGACGGGACATTTAAACGTATTCTGGCATAGAGGCAGAAAGAGGGACAAAGTCACACAGGTCCCA
Source organism: Micromys minutus (assembly GCF_963924665.1). Lineage (NCBI taxonomy): Eukaryota > Metazoa > Chordata > Mammalia > Rodentia > Muridae > Micromys > Micromys minutus. The sequence continues at coordinate 19,370,512 of NC_137980.1, forward strand.
GATTCTCCAGTAATAACAATAAGTGTTCAACTGCACTGGACCTCGTGGATCTTGGAAGCTTGAAGGGAAAGACTTTGGAGTACGGTTTTATTTAGGCAGATAAACTACAGTTTGAGTGGGAAACAAACAAAGTGCCTAAAGGTTGCCAGAAACTATCCCATCCCATCCTAGCCTGAGCCCGGCGATTGGGTTGACAAAAGCCCTTTGGTTTTGTTCTTAAGATTTCTTTTTCTTTTTAGTTATGTCTATGTGTCTGTACATGAGGATGCTCAGTCCAGTGAAAGGTGCTCTCAGGGGCATCAGATCCCTTGGAGCTGGAGTTACAGGTGGTTGAAAGCTGTCCAGAGTGGGTTCTGCAGCCAAACTCCAGTCCTCTGCAAGAGGGACATTCGCTCATAGCCATCCAGCCCTCTCTCCAGCCTAAGAGTAAGCAGTGACCCAGGCGAAAACAAAACAAAAAGCCTGCTGGGCTCAGCGATGTACATTTGTAATCTCAGCACTTGGGAGATGAAGGCAGGGGGATCAGGAGTCAACCTTGGCTACATAGTGAGTTTGAGGAGAGCCTGGGCTATAAGAGACCTCAGCACAACAAAACAAAGGGAGGAAGGAAGGAAGGAAGGAAGGAAGGAAGAAAGGAAGGAAGGAAGGAAGGAAGGAAGGACAGAAAGAAGCAAGGAAGGAGGTAGAAAAGGAGGGAGATAGGATGGCTTAAGAGCCATTGCAAGCACACACAGAGAGCTAAATCAAAGCATCAGATTGTTCCTGAAACATCAAAGTCAATTCCCTACATTACAAAAAAGAATGCAATAATGCAACAATTGAATATATTCATGGAGGGAAGAAGGAGGCTCACATAAGGAAGAAAAACGTTATTAAATTATGAGCCTTACACAGCCATAACACTATCATTAGTAGATATTAAAAGCCCTTATCTTGCCAAATTGCAGGAAACAATAAAAGCAGACAGCACTCGGTCTAAAGAGCCGGGCCAGACAGGGAGGAAAACAGCCAGGAACTATCAAAGATAGTTGGAGGCAGTAAAATTAAATGTAAATAAGAACAGCCCTTTGTTATAAAACAAGATCTTTCCGTTACATTACAGATTCCCCCGGGCTAAATTAAAGACACATACCCCAAGAACGAAAACCACAGAAACAGTCATGTGGCATACAAAGAAAAGGAACAAAGAAGGAGGTCACATCTGAGAGAAGCAGAACTCAGTACAGGAGGCAGGAAGGGACAAAAACATGCAGGTGAGATAAACACGCGTGTGAGAGGGCCTGCTTACCAGAGAATGTCACATCAACATTCACATGAGCACCTAAGCCAGAGAGACATGAGAATACTACAGAACAGCAATGTCTGTGAACTGTTAGCAACTAGGAATCTAACAGAGAAAATACACTAAGATTTTAGTACTTCTACAATGTATTCTCTTACATCATACTATAAAGTTAGAGCTATTAACCCTTATGCATAGATGATTATACACCTGACACAGTAGAGACTCCCTCTGCCATTGTCTACTACCCAATGTCAAAATGTGATAGTAACCCAAGTTTAAGCAACCAACACCCCCCTCCCAATAAAAACCTTGTAAGTCCCCAAACTAATTCTAAAAATCACCACGGTACAAAGAGACTAGCAAGTGTACACTTTAACTCACAACCTAGTGGTAGAATTCAATCTAAGGGACGACTCGGCAGTGTAGACAGATCTGTGTGAAAACGAATGTTCATTTGTGTTATAAAAATATAGGGAAAAGATAAGTACCCCATGAGAAATGACTAAGTACTCTTGATAATATCATCAAACGCAATCTCAGATTAAAGGCTGCTGCAATGTTTTGGGGGCTGGAAGAGACTATAAGTAATTAGTGGCTGCTGGGGGGTGGGGGGAATTTCATGTCCCCAGGATGAGCCTTCTAAGTGGCTACCCAGCACCGCATGCTCAACCCTCAACACAAGAGCAACATTAGATGGACTCAGGTAGTATATGTATATTTATTTAAAAATTGTAAAAATAATAATCAAGGAGGAAGGAAAACAACAGATGACGCACGAGAGTAGAGGGGCTTGGAAGTGGAGAAGGGGAACATGGGGTAGCAAGAGAAGACAGTAGGGAATTAAAGATGGTCAAGGTATATTAAACGCATGAATGGAGCGTCATGACAAAACCACTTAATCTGAACACTATTAAATGCCAGTAAAATAATAACTTAGCAGCAAAGCTTTGGCAGGTGGAAAAGTTTGAGATAACTTAAGCTTCCATTCATGCTGCACATCTTCTCTAAGTCTTCCTGTACTTTTTCTTTTTAAATGTAATATCTGGTTTGACAGCTGAGTGTGTCTGCAGGACTTTGAGCGATCTCTAGCTTCGACCACAATGCCACCAACGGCCACTTAGTGGACTCAGCTGGAGCAGGTCTTGCTTACACATCAGTTTACCTTAGGGATGATGAATTGAACATAAGTGTTAAGGGTCAGCTTTATGCTAGCACCTGTAGGAGCCGTGAAGAATTACTAGGCCCTCTCTCTCCTTACAGAACGTATGGAATGGTGCTAGGCTCTCTCTCCCCTTACAGAACATATGGCATGGTGAAGAGATGGACAAGAAAATTGACATGGATATTGCCATAATGTAGATGGTGATAAATAACCGGGCCTGGGATTTAATGATGGGGAAATTGCAAGCCTGGCACAGGGTAGCCATGCCTAGGAGGGGTTATCTGATGACCTACAGGGCTTACTGAAGGAAGAACCTCAAAGACAGAAGGCACCAGGTCAGGAGCACGCTGGCTTGGGAGAAGAACAGTGAAGATGGCAGAGTCCTGGTTAGTTCTTTGTCCCCTTGACTCAAGCTAAAGCCATCAGGGAGGAGGGAACCCCCATTAGGAAAATGCCTCCATCACCTTGGCTTACAGGTATTTTTGTAATTAATGATTGATTGGCATGGCCCAGCCCACTATGGGCAGCACTACCATTGGATCGGAAGGCCTGGGTTGTACAATAAGGAAGGCAAGTCCACAGAGAACAAGCCAGTAACAATATTCTTCCATGGCCTCTGTTTTCAGTTCCAGCCCTGCCTTGGTGCCTGTCTTGTCTTTCCTCTGGAAACAGGGTGCAGCAAGGAAATAAGCCCTTCCTTCTCTAGGTGCTTTTGGTCATGATATGTTGAGGACCAGAGCTGGTCTAGGACTTTCCCTGAGGCCCTGATATATAGCAGAGGAACTTAGTCCCTTGTCTAAAACCAGGTACATGCTTGGCAAGGCCAGGAATACTTTAGGGGAGTTATAGTTTTCCAGATCCCAAAACCTCATTTTTTTCCTCCTTTTAGGGCTAGGGTTATTGGTCCTAGGGCTTTGCATACTCTGTTTTGTTGGTTTGCTTATTTGTTTGTTTGTTTGTTTTGATGCCTTTAAATTATCCTTTGTTCCCATTATGCATGATTAGCTTCCTGATTCGCTGATTTCTTCCCACAGTATGACAGCTTTCTGCTGACCCTGTTTCCTTTCTCTCCTGAAAACCGTACAGAAGATGCTGTATTTCTTAAGAAAGTTGCTTGGCATAAGACATAGCTTATGTAAGATCTCGTGATTTTCAAACTTTCCTGTCTTCTCTGTTTTCTGATCCCCTGGTCCTTCCTGTTAGAAAACTGTTATTGAAAAACTGACCTGCTGGTCCAGCTTAATGGAGTTTATCACAACCATAGAAAACAAACATAAAGGGAACAATTACGATGGTGGCTCTAGGTGACTGAGAGCAGCGGTGAATGACAAGTAGGTGGGCTTGAGATACACGTTGGAAACAGAGCAAGAGAGACGCTAAAGGACCAGCAGTAGCATGCAAGAGAAAAGGAGCCATAAACAAACCCTCTAAAGTCTTGTTATAAATATCTGTCTCAGTTGATGGGTGGATCGGCCTGCCAGCAAGCACTGACATAAAATCAAGATCTCAGTTTCTGACATATAACATTCAAAAGCTGGGAAATAATCCACGTGGAGATGTCCAGCAGACAATGGGGTAAACAGGCTTAGACGTAAGAAAGACGTCAACTGCACAAAGTCCTGAATGACCGGTATGGACCACTGCAAGGCAAAATGGCTCATGACATGTGAGGCTCTCAAGTGAAAGTCGATGCAAACGTGCTTAGCAGTGGCTTTCTTTACCCTTGGGAGCTTACAGGACAGGGAGACAATATATCACACCTAGTTCACAAGCACTTACTGGCACATTGGAGTGACTCTTTCCCCAGGAGTGTTTTATCACAACCGGAACACTGCAGAACCCCGGAGAATGTTCCGGGGACAAACTGATGCCGAGTGAGTTTTTCTTTATCTTTAGTGTCCTTGTTTTTCATCTTCAGAAGCAGCAGTCACGACAGGAAAAAACGGAGCAAGAAGCATAAATAGGAAACAGTCATCATCGAACACTCTTTGTGGGACCCCGTGCATCTGTGTGAGCTGACCCCTGCACGGGCTTGCCTTAATCCCAGTGACCTGACAAGAATCCTAAGAAGAGGCACATACAGTCAGAGAGAGGCGGGCGATGGACGGGGAAGACCTGTGGAAACTACTCTAACTGCAGATTTGGAAGCTGCCTGCACTGTATAGCAGTTAGGTGAAGACACAGTTACCTTAGATTTGTTCCGAGGGCTGGTCATCCTGTTCATGAGGAAGCTGAAAGTCCGGCTCACTTTGTACTTTTCAGACTCTGATTTGGCAGGAATGATGTACTCGTCCCATTCTTCTTCCTGAATTCTACAAAAAAAAAAAAAAAAAAAAAAAAAACCTGTGACCAGGCTTTACGGGACTAAAGGAGACAGAGGATGGCGCGAACATATGTCTGTACGTATATCTGTATGGGCGCGGTTAGATTTTGCTTTAAATGGTTCTAAAGAGAAAGACAGCAGCTTCTTAACTAAAAATGAGTCATACAGATGGACGAACGGGTGATTTGATAAAGCAATGCTAACAACTGTCGAATCTAATTGTATGAGCAGTCATCATATACTTGTTTCAACTTTTCTATATTCCTGAAAATTATACAGAAGTGCTTGGGGGATATATTTTTATAACCTTACCCTGAACACATGCCAAAAAACTGACAGCAGGAAGACAGACTTTATTTAGTTATCTTGGGAACAGTAATGGTTTGCAATAGGACAGGCATTTCCCTGGTTGATAACCGGTTGGGAAACAGACTGTGTGTCTGTAGTTTCAGCCTGCCCCACTCAGCCTGGTCGTTTCAATCTTAAGATTGTTGAGTCCTAGAGGAACCGAGGCTACCCAGGCTGCACACTAGAAGTAACTGAGCCATGATCACACCGACTGCCTTCCCGGTGTAGCCATTCCTAGAAGAAACAGACTGAACTATCTCAAATAAGACAAAATTAACTCCCAGTTACTCAACTCTATTTCTATTCTCCACATTACAGAGGATTTTATCAATAAACTATTAGTTCTTATTACAAATCTGTTAGGTTGATGGCACTACACCATGTTCTTCGGAATGCTGTAAGTGTGCTGTCTAATCCTTAGCCCCAGAGCAGAGGAGACTTAAACCTAGGTGCTAACAAACCGACACTATATTAAGGAGCTAGAACCCACTGGCCCTGGTGGAGGAGTGGACAGCGTGGATGTGAGCCACTGTTGAATCATGGGAGCAGCTCTGTCTCTGTGCAAATGCAGGAGATTGTTTCATTCCATGTTTTAACCAATTTCCACCATGTGGTGTTCCTCTAGCACTTAGTTGCTTTGGATAAGAATTAACTGAAGTTGAATGACTTTTACATTTATAAAAGTCAGCAAAAGTTCTTTTCATCATCCCCAAACAACAACAACAAAAATGTTCAATTTCTGGAATGAGGTTGATGACCAATGGAATTGCTCACATAAAATCTTATCAATTCTTTTCTTCAGAAACCCCCCTGATACCTCTTTCATTAATTGAACATGTATTTCAAATGTGCTAGGAATATGGATCTTTAGATCTTAACCTTAATCAATTTTACTGATAACCTATTATTTTCAGGGAGAGATGGGGGGAGGGATGCGGGAGGAAGTAGGGGGAGGAAGAGGCATAGGCAGAGGCAGAAGTGACCAGGAGTAAGAAAGGTGCTTCCTATACACTCTATGCAGGTGACATTACTGTATGAGCTGTGACTTTGACCAAGTGTTACGCTGGCTCTTCTTATCTTACAACCTCCTAAGAGAAAATATTTTTAATTTAAAAATTCTTAATAATCAGTCCACTATTACTACAATTGTTACAAGACAGGATTCTAAAGACAATGAATCAGCAACCAAGATGGTTATTGAGTCACAGTGTCTGGAATAGATTGCTTAAATATAAACTACCTGAACGTCACAAGGCACATACGATCACCAAGTAATTGTCAGTTACTACTGCCTCAGCTGTCACCCACATCAACATCATCTTTGTCACAAGGCCATTCTGTCACTTGCTCTGTAATAACCCCGGCGATACTTCCATGGGTGACTTATGCCAGCTAGATTCCCAAGGCCAGCAGGAATTGGTCTCTTCCCAAGCTTGGCTATGACACCAGCTAAGATACACAGTAGCTTGGACTTCAAGCCTCAGATCTACACAGTAATTAGAAGTCCGCCAGTGCTGAAGGCAGTTTCTGCATCAAACCTAACACTGCTAAGCAGAGATCCACAGAGGGTGAAGGCAGGCATGTTTCTGGGCTTTGGACAACTCCCACCTAAGCAACTGCTACTGGAGAGTTTTCTTGTTGTCCAACAGACCTAGAGAAAAACCTGGTATATTTGAAGCTGGTAGTCCTCACAGCCTCCCAAAATGTTCAAATCTGAAAATAACCTAGTGGAACCCTCCTGTCCCCAACCCTGAAGCCTTTCCCCTTGAGAATGGAATTGAATCCAGAGAGAGAACTATAGGCCTTGGGCAGCTTACTACACAGATTTCTCTCACCAACTATGGGCACATAAGAAACATGATGCATAGACATTTCCAAACTCTGCAGGAGTGAGGACCCTCTACTTACCTTTTTTCTCCTGATGGCTCCTGGAAACTATATGATCTCTGTTCTGTAAAACACGAACAATTAAAAAGAGAACACTAAGACAAACTGCACTTGCTTATTAGTCTGAAATACCATTTCATACATTTCGGTTAGGGAAAAAAAATAAATAAACAAGAAAACTGATCTTTGTGTAAAGCTTCATTGCTTTCCCTGGCTTGGAGCTGCTAGTTTACAAGCAGAACAGATGGCTGGTTAGTTTGGGATACTTTTCACTGAAACTTCAACCCTTTTGTAACACTAATCCCCTGAAACAGCCAATCAGTAACTGGCTGCTTTTTACCAAAGCCCTACAAAAGCCTTGAAGGTCAGCACAAAGAAGAATTACCTTAATGTCTTACAAAATCCTCAAGCATCCCAATCATAAATGTGGTTGGTGGAAAAGAAGACCCAACACTCCCATTGGCCTTGTGGGGCACAAGAGCAGGTTTTACAAGCATAGTACAGAGTTAGGATAGTTACTATGGATAAAGGGAGATGCTGGCTTAGATGGGGAGAGAGGGAGGGAGCAGCCACTGAGAAGCATGCCACCCACAGTATCACAATTCTTTACTACTGTGATGCAGAGTGGAGGGAGAAGAGGGAGTCTAGAAATACAGGGGGATGAGCCAGCTACATACAGAGTATAAATAAATACCCTCTGAATTCTTGTATGTATTAGAAAGTCGAAGTTATGAAAAATCAAAGGCTTTTATAGTCATTATAAAATGTGTTTCAAATTAAGTCATAGGCTTTATAAATAAATAGGGTAACATTCCAAGAAATCAAGAGAACCAGCTAAGCTCTCAGCTTATAAAGTCCATTGTAAAGAAAGTGGTCATGATCTAATGGGATTCCATCCACCGGTTTATGACTCTTTCAAACATATGGTGCCACTCCACAAATTCTTAATAGACTGTATTTGGGCTTCACAGTGAAGTTGGAGTTATTATTTCAATATCAACAACAGAAATCTACAAAGTACCAGAAAAAAAAAAACCTGTATAGCCAGAGTCTACCGTAGGTTTACAAATGTTAAATACTAAAGTTGTTGCCATTAAACCATCAACTCAAAAATAAATGTATTTTTAAAAAGAAAGCATGAGAAATAACAGCAAGTAATCCTTCAGAATTAACAAGGAAGACAGCAGATGCCGAATAAGAACTAGAAAGAGGGGCTGGAGAGATGGCTCAGTGCTTCAGCAGAGAGCTGGAATGTAACTGCCAGCACTTGGACTGGATAGCTTACAACTGTCTGGGTACCGACACAGTTGTGTGTGTGTGTGTGTGTGTGTGTGTGTGTGTGTGTGTGTGTGTTGTGTTGTGTTGTGTTGTATCATATTAAGCTAATTCACCTGGTTCTAATTCTTACCATTTGGGTGGTTTCAAACTTTATTCAAATAGCCCTATGTTTGAACTCACTGTTTAAAGACAACCCTTTTCTTATAGATTAAGTAGACAACAAAGGAATTGATGTCATCTCTTTATTCCAATTCAAACACAGAGATTTGAGTTTTTATGTCAAATTTGTAATGGAAGGCACTGTTTCTTTACTAAACAACTTTCAGCCATCAAATGTCACTGGTTTCAAAACTTCTGGGTTGGAGAAACCACAGTTCTAATGGTGACTCTCCAATACCACACACTGTGGGGAAGATACCAGTATGTGTTCTAAAGAGCAATAGTATGAGGCTAAGCTTCCAGTTAGGACTATTAATGAAAAGACATCTAGGAACCATTAAAGAAACCAGAACCCAAGGTTGACGGGAGACCTGGAGACCCAAGAAAGACCCATGATACAAAGGACAGGAGAGAACAGAGCAAACTTCTCACTTCTTGCAGGTTGTACTTATTTTTATTCTGAGGATGTTTAGAAACAGTGGCCAGTCTTCCTTCTCTGCTAATGTTGTATCCCAGATGAAAGGAGATGGACACAAAGGAGCCCTTGCTGTGTGGACTGTCTTGTCTATCTTATCCATCTTTGTAGCAGATCTTGCTGGAAGGGTTACCACATGTTTCATGTGGTGCCAAAAATGCAAAATGGTAATAAAACTAGAACCGAGTAAGAAAGGAGGAAAAAAGGAAAGAGGAAGGAGAGTGTGAAGATTTCCTGTCATGCTGGGAAGCAAGAGTCCTGAGACCTGCAGCTTGCAGTTGGATAGCTCGTGGAGAAAAGAAAATAAGGGTGTTGTCTATAAACCCACCACAGCTCCCAGGGACTAAGACACCATCCAATGAGTTCGAATGGAAAGACCCATGGCTCCAGGTGCATATGCAGCAGAGGACAGCATTCTCTGGCATCAATGGGAGGAGAGGCCTTTGGTCCAGCGAAGGCTCATTTTCCCAGTGTAGGGAAACCCCAAGGCACTAAGGTTGGAAAGGGTGGTTGGGAGAGGGACCATCTTCATAGAGGCAATGGGAGGAGGAGGGGGCATGAGATTGAAGGAAAGAGGATGACATCTGAAGTGTAAGTACAGAGATTATCCAATAAAAAATAGGGGAAAAAATCTTTATCCATTTGGGATGTTTTTTTTTTTTTTTTCAGGTTAAAAGATGGAAGTCTACTTTCATTCTCCTTTATGCGGATACCCACTCTTGTCAATACTATTGTTGAAGAGTCTCTCTTTTCTCTGATACATTCCCTTGGCATTTTGACAAAGATGGTGCCTGTATCTGCATTTATGTCCCACACTGGTTATCAACGCAACCACCGTGTGTCCCATCTTTCCAGCAGTGAACTAGAGTCTTGGCTGCCCTTCTCCTGGGCAGCTCTTGATATTGTAAGTCTGTTTAACTATATTCTAGATTTGACATCTGGTAGTAAATGCTTTGTGGTTTTAATTTTTAATTTTCCTTAAATCTTTTCATTGTATATAACCATTTCATGTGGTATTGTATTTGATAAAGTCATTTTTATACAAGTATTTACTTTATATTGTAAATTTGCATTTTCTCCATGATTGGTGATGCTAAACATCTTTTCTAGACCAACAAATGCCTACTGAAAGGTTGTGATCTAAAACATGGTTTGTGTATTTTCTTGATGAGTTCTACATGCCCTTTGTCAACTACATGTTTTACAAATGTCTTGTTTTCCTTTGTGGCTTCCTCCATTATCTTAAATGTGTCTTTTTAAATATTCTTATTGGGTGCTTTATTTATTTACACTTCAAATGTTTCCCCTCAGGTACCCCCTTATCCTATCCACCTCCCTTTGCTTCTATGAAGGTGCTCCCTCACCCAGCCACTCACTTCTGCTCCTCTACCCCGGCATTCCCCTACACTGAGGCATCAAGCCTTCCCAGGATGGGGGGGGGGCTCTCCTCCCATTGATGTCCAACAAGGCCATCCTCTGCTGCGTATGCAGCTGGAGCCATGGGCGGCTCTTTGGTTGGTGGTTTTGTCCCTGGGAGCTCTGGGGGGGTCTGGTTGGTTGATATTGTTGTTCTTCAAATGTGTCTTTTGGAGAGTAAAACTACCCGTATTTCATTAAATGACAACAACAAAGGGGTGTTGTCTAATGTACTGGAAGGTTTTTTTTTTTAATAAAAATGCAGATCATACCGACATGAACACTCCCAAATTAGCCTTAAAATATGACCACTACACAAAAATCTGTGCGTAGGAAATACAAAGTAATTACATCTTAAAGCAAAGCTTACATTTCGGTCAGTGGATGAGAGCAGCTCCCAGTAGAACCCCACATTGCTCATACGCTTTCTATTTTTAAGGCTGAATTCACCTTGAAAAATTAAACTCACCCTTCTAATGGGAACCCTTTCTTGGAGCTATACTCCATTTTAGTAAATGTTTATTGTATAAAAGTTGTATTTCTGCTCCTTTACATTGCTGCTCCCCCTCCGAAGGCTGAGATCCAGTTACTGGGGTTGTGACTACATTGTTATTTCAACTCTTTTAAGTCCTGGGCTAATATGGAAGGCAGTGCATTCAGTCTTCCCTGCTGTGCCTGTCTCTGAGGAGCTGCCTCTCTTGGCACTGTACACATAGGACAAAAGTAATCCTCAGAACTTACTTTAATTAAATCCTCTAAGGCCCTCAAAGTACTATACCTGGAATCCATTCTTGTTTGCACCATCCTTGAGAGCAACGTTTTATTAAAATAAGTAACACAGCCATGAACACAGATGTACGATTTTACCAAAATTCAATCTATAACGTGACCAGCGTCCCATAGGGGACAAGATTCTGCTAAGCTTAGAAAATCTGTTGAACCTGCCTGTAGTTCCTTCATGTTTTATGTACTTAGACTAACTGGACACCCAGAATTGAATGAGTTCAAAGTCAGATGGTAGACAGGGCTTACCTTCGCTGGACCCACACACTGTGAAATCACGCACTAGCCGGGATTTTCCTGAAGAGATTTTGGGTGATGAGCAGGAATAGGAACGTGATCGGATCCCAGAAAGCAAGGACTCCTAGGAAAATCCATGGCACTGAATAAAAATCTATGTCACCGAATCACTGTCGCTGAATAAAACCCCAACCCACACATTTCATCCATATTTCTTTGTCCTGAGCATTGAACCCAGAGCCTCATGGATGACAGGCAGGGCCTCTGTCACCGAGCCCCAGCCCATGTGGCCCAGACCATACTCTACAGCTAAGCATGGTCTTCCCAAGTTACCCATGGTGGTGATGAACTTGGGCTAGTCTATCTAGGTCTCCCAAGTAACTAGCTGGGTTAAGAGACCTGCACCACAGCATTTTATGCACAATTTTAATTATTTGTTCTATTCGCCTCTCAAAGCTTCTTTAGTGTCCTCCTTTTTTATTTAATGCTTTGATAAACTTACGATTTGTGGAGTAGTTCTCAATACTTCTCATACAAGTAAAAGAACATCTTTGAGCCATTTCAACAACTTGGCTAAAAATGAGAAGATTAAGTCACATAACTTTTTCTCTGAGTGCTCGTCTATGGCTTTGTTTTCACACGGATCACTACCTTTTTGTTCATTTACACTTCAGCATTCAGACAAGATTTTATGAGATCTCTATCCTTAAGCAATTTTAGAAGGTAGAGAAATCCCTACTTCTAATTATAAGAGGTTTTATGCTTTCAAAGGGCCATCTACAGTTTTAGGTGTCGCCTCTAGAGAAGTCTTTTACTAAAACTAAGGCATCACAAAGCACCCTACTCTTGCTTATTCTTCCTGAAGGAAAATGCGTGGTCCCTGGGCAGCCATTGGTTAAAGGGCTCAGGGCAAAGCTGGGTGCACCCTTCGGGGCCAGAGGCTGAGTAAATGCTGACTGTACCCTAACCCCAGCAGGGAATGGACCACAGAGGGCCACCAGATGCCACTCTCTTTACTTACATCATGCACAGTAACCATTGTTCACGACAGTGGAACTTTGGAAACTGTCCTAAACCTTGTGGCGAAGTTATGCTGGTTAATTACAGAGGCAAAGCAAGCTCTGCGGTACGGGACAGATTCTTCCTGTGGACGTGAATATGAAATCGCATCCAAAGACCTATGTTTCATTCAGAGGAAAGATAAGGTCTTCCCATCCCATTAAAACCTCAAGACTGGCCAGCATTAACATTCACAATCATATCTATTTCTTTCTTGAATAGTATTCATCATCACGTCCATTTCTATTACTCAGAATTATCATAGGTTGTTCAGGCTCAAAAGAAAAGGCTGGCTTTCCAGGTTGCAGAGGGGAAAGGACTCAGTAGGAGGGGTTGAAAGACCTTAATTTAAGTAATGGCACTGGGGTCACCTAGACGAAACTTTAATTCTTTTAAACCATAAAATATAAGTTACTTAGGTCTTAGGGTGAGCTATGAAAAACTTCTGTGTGTTATATCAAACCATTTTGAGTATTGCTGGCATACTTCAAAATCAAGGTGCTATCATACGAAGCATGTGTTCCTACAGAGCGCCGGCATTTCGCACTGTTTTACAGTAGCGAATGCAACTAAAGAAGAAAATGGCTGGATGGTAACGGAACTCTAATAGAAAAGGTATAGATGTGTTCGAGCAGAAGGATTTGCTTTGAAAAGCTGAATTAAAGTCTTTATGTAAAAAAAATACACAAATAAATGAAGCTCGTGACATTTTCAAGAAGAGTAGAACTTCAAGACAGTGAAGTAGGAGACACTGCAGATTAGCTGAGTCAGCCAGAACGCCCAGCAAACGGCACCTCTGACTTACTAACATCCTCTGCCTCCTCGCTTGGACCAGGCTGGAGGTTATATGTGTAAAACAAGCTTGATCACTTTAACCCAGGTCTGACAGTTTTCCTTCCTCCGCCTCAGGAAGGAGAGCAGGAATATTATATGAAATGGGAACATTTCCCATGTATGTAAAAATGGCATTATTCCTCATGAGTTGGCCACTCCAACTAACTGCTGGAAAGCATCGTACAAATCAAAATGGAGTCGTGGGCATTACAAGTCAGTTATTCTACAGATTTCCTTTGTGGGAAGAAGACAGCAGCTGCTCTGTGGGTAGAGAGGGGTACACTGAGAACACATTCTGTGTGTTTCCCATGAACAGAATAAAAACACTGAGAAGTTTACCTTTGAATGTAAAGTACTGGACAGAGAAAGTGATTCGGTCCTGGAGATGTTACAGTCTGGTTCGGGGTTCGTATCCAACAAATCCAGTTCATCCCCACTGGGGAGCCCGGCTCTTGGGGAACTCTGAGAGCCCACAGCATAGCAGATGGGGGGCTCAGAATGCTCTTCCCCTTCACTGTCGGCAACCAGGGCATCCAGGCTAGAACTAAAGCATGAAATAAAGCACTCAGTGGACAGAAAGACAGACAGACAACTGGTTTTTATTTTTCTGCACTCAGCTTCTCTCTCTGATACTGCTTTCTCTACTTTTTTTCCTCACCCAAATGGTTTTTGAAACCAACATTTTTACCGTATTTTTCTTTGCTCTCTTTTCTTTGAGTGTTCACAAGAGGGTGTGTGTGTGTAGGTATATGCCTCCAACACACATATAGATGACAGAGGACAGTGTGACAGAGTTAACAATCTTCTACAACCGTATGGAACCTGGGAGTCAAACTCAGGCCAGCATGCTTGGCAGCAATCACCCCTACCAGCTCTAAGCCTTCTCATCAGCCCTTTAAATAAAATTCTGTGTGTTCCCAAATGGATATTCCTACCTAGCAAAAGTCTCCGATCACTTTACAAACCAGGTCCCATACTGGAAGCCTAACTATTTTTGCTTTGCAAATGCCGTTATCATCAGCTCCGGAGAAGTTCTTCACATTCTGAACATGCCAGGGATACTGAGCCACAGGCCAGCATACTCAGGACTCTCTGGGCCATGACACAGAGGAGATGCAGTTGGCACCCCTCCCCCACAGCTGGAGAGTCAGGAGGGAGGGGTTGAGCATAGGGAGAGACAGTGGCTCGCTCGCCTCTGATAAAACAGGACAGGGGTCAGGAATAAGTCACCCGTGAAGCCTCAAGCTTGTCACATGAGACAATCATTTCCAGAGTTAAAGACTGTCTCAGAAAGATGTAAAGATTCTGCCTCGCTAGAACTTTTTTTTCCCGTTTAGCTTTTCTAAGCACACTGTCAGGGGACAGATGGTGACTGTCCACGCTCAAGGTTCAGCCCTTCTCACATTTACATTTTAAACCACTCCGCCAAGCATCAAGGCCGTGGTAGTCATTGTGTGTGGGCAGGTGGGCGATGGGTAGACATTTGATATTACTGTGTAGTCCAGGCTGACCTTGAGCTTGTAATCTTCCTACTTCTGCCCCCATGAGAGATGGCTCAGCTTTTCTCATATTCTACAAAAGAAAATCTCTATATCCTTAGCAAGAGAATTTTTTTTTAATTCCCAGAACAGGAACATAAAATTACAAATTTCAAGTTCCAGAAATATTTTTTAATAAAAAGAACAGAATGACCATTTGTGCTTTTTCTGCCTTATATGACTCAATTGTCTTTCTAAACAATAAACTTCTTGAGATCTCAGGGGCACTTAACGTATCCAAAAGATTCTTCCAGAATGTATTAAGTCGCACCCAGTTCAATCTACTTTTGCAGAACTGCATGGAATCCAGCCTACACTGTCAGATTCTTACCCCCAGCACATACAAGGCCCCCAAAACCTACATTGCAATTGAAAGTAGCACCTCTCTGGCATCTAGAAAACTGTAAGATAAACTACAAACATAAAAGCTTTAGGACTTCCGGTCAGAATAATCTTTAATATCAATATTTGACACTTAAAAAAAAAAACCTCAGTTTGTAGATCCATATAAAATCCAGTCCAATGGGTGGTGTCTATTGATAGCTGGCCCCTCCCTACCTCCTCTTCTTGATCACCTATAGCTCTGCTGACTATCCGTCCATCAACATGTGTGTTCATTTCTAAACATTTACATACACATGCACATGTGTATGTGCTATGTTCACTCCATAAGTTCCTATGTGAAAATGAAGATAAAAATCACAGGGTTAGGACATGAGAGAAAAACATATTAATTAACCCCCAAGGAAAATGGAAACTGGCCTATTCCTTAAAGAAAGTGAGCACATGAACACAGATAACATGAACACGTACGAACATGTGTCATCATGACATGCACAGCAGCATTTTCAAATGCCATTTCATATATACCAGAAAAAAGAAATCCTTTCTGAGCTCACCCACCTTGAGAGACAAATGTTCACAGTCCGTGAAAAGCCCGTCTGGCCTCCTCCATCCCAGCTTTTTTGCTCATTAGTTCTAACTCTTGAATCTAGGGACTTTCCCTCTCCTCAATCTCTTCCTTCTCTTTACAGCTTATCGCACATGCAATAAATTGTCTTATTTCACATTCTGTAAAATTTAGTCTGTAGCTTATTTTTTTCAACTTCATGCTTCTGAGATGCATATTATATATACATACACTTCATTCATTTTCTTGACTGTGTAGTATTCCATTTATACAATTTAAAATAGTGCATAACTAGATCTAATCCCCAGTTGAGTTATTTCCTACTGTTACATACAGTGACACTAGTGTCTGGTGGTAAAAACTAGTAACAATATCAAACCATTTCTTGACATTGTTACACATGTTCAGGTCCCTTATTTGCCATTGTGTTTGTGTCTTCAAACGTGGTAATGTCAGACTTGTCTATTTCTAATGATCTACTAATACTTAGCATTGTGGTTTTCCTCTATTGCATTCTTGGTGGCTTTCTTAAAGGCCTTACTTTGAAATCAATATATCCAGAAACTTAGAAAGGAGGCAAGGTTTTGATACAGACATAAAAGTGGTGGGGATGGTTTTTAAAATGAAACCTTCTCCCCAGGCTCCTGCAGCTTTCCTCCGGAACAAGCAGTGTCTTACCTTCGCTTCTTGAGATGGCTCTGCTCCTTTTCAAATCCATGGAGACCAAAAGAAAGGTTCAAGTTGGAAGCTCGGGAACTGGGTGGTGACATGCAGGACTGAGGGTCTGCTGTATCCAGGAGCCCCTCGCCGCAGGGACTGGTGTCGGGAGGAAGGATGTGCGTGCAAGCCCGAGGCCCAACGGTGGACCTCATGGACTCTGGGCTGGTATGGGCAGAGAGTCCCTCAATGTTAATGTAGTTGATGTCCAAATCGCCAACCTGGCCAGTGGAAGGGAACATTTTATCAAGCAAATGCAGGGAAGAGTGGTTTAATTGAAATCAACAAAACTCCCAGAATTACCAAATCTCCACCACATTTCTTTTGCAGCAAATGATACTCTAAGAGTAAGTAAGGCCTCTCGCTCTTGCCTTCTTGCCCCTTCGAACCCCCCCATGATCATCAATGGCCTGTACTTCTCTACTTCTCTCCTCTTCTTCCCCCTCCCTCCCCCTCCCATGCTCCCCTCCCTCTCTCCGTCTCTCTCTCTTCTTCCTCCTCCCTCTCCCTCTCTTCATCTCTCTCTGTCTCTGTTTCTCTCTCTCCCCCCGCCCCCATCATGCCTTGAATAAACTTTATTCTATACTATACCTTTCTGTGGCTGGTCCCTTATGGGGAAGGAATGCCTCAGCTTGGGGAGTCTCCCCCTTTCCCCAACACCCCACCACACATCCACCAGAACATATCCCCCATCTCTTTATCTTTTTATAAACACATCACCTCAGTTGGTAAAGTGCTGAAGACCTACATTCTAGTCGACAGAACATGTAAAAGCCAGGCATGGCAGTGTGTGTCTGTATGTCTGTGACACTAACAACAGGAGGAAGGAGACAAAGGATGCCTTCATCTTGCTGTGTAACCCTGACTGCTCCTCTTAACTGTACAAGTCCAGCAATCCTTTGCTATGTTTATTGAATCCAGCTATCTGGGCTCTCTTTGACTTCTTTGTTTTGTATTATTAAAGCCAACAGGCCTCTCACCTAAAGTATTCATGAACAACAATTATATCCTAACTTCATCTTTGGGTTTTTTTTTTTCCTTCCAATTTCAGTGCATTTGTAGAACATCGTAAAGACAGTTTCCTCACATCAAGTTGAAACATTCGCAATGGTTGGGGTAAATGGAAGTCGGATTAATAATCTGTCCAGTGAGGAAAGAAAGACTCAAAAAGTCCACTGGAATTATGAAGACAATATAATATAATAAAATAAATAAATCTTTTTAAGACCAGACCATGACCAAAACAATTATCTGCATGTTAAAAACTATAAAACACAGATGAAAGAATTTTATAAGACACAGAGAAATGCAAAAACACCCGTGTGGTTACAGGTTGAAAAAGTTGGTGTCCTCTGACCTCTGTGTTTGTCCTGTGGCTTGTACATACCTAGACTCACACACACATAGCTCGAGCGCGCGCACACACACACACACACACACACACACACACACACACACACACACACATACACAGAGAGAGATTATTGTTATCTCTCTCCCTCTTCTCTCTCTGACCCCTCCCTCTTTCAATTTTTAAACAAACAAAGGTCCTAAACAGACATTTTTTCCCCTGAAGAAGATACCCTAACAGCCACTAGGCTGTTGAAACAGGAAAACATGCCTACCAACACCAGTCATCATAGAGATGCAAATCAAAACCAGAGTGAAGTATCATGTTACACTGCCACCAAGTCACCAAAAGGCAGCAGAAGAGAGTTAATGAGGGGTAGAGAAGGGAGCTCGGTTGACTGAGGACATAAATTAACACAGCCATCAGTAAAAATACCAGAAAGAGTCCCCAAAAAACTCAAAATCTAACAACCATATGGCAGAGAAACCCAACTCCTGGGTATACATCCAAGGGAGATACAATCACTGTCCACTCTCGTGTGCACACAAGCATTATTCACAGTGTACACGAGTCGCAACCCATCCCTCTGTATAGTTCAGTGCATTGCACAAGCTATCCCCCAAAAGAGCTAGAAAATATGCCTTACATACTGCCACAAATATAATAAACCTTACATGTAAGTCCCCGCGTAAGTGTGGCTAATGCACACAGCCTAACCATCCCAAACCCCTGAGGGCTCAGTCCAAATTTCAACCTAATTGCTGTAGCTACAGCTCACACACAGAGAGGGCCTCTGTCAAGATGGCCGCAGCAGTGGTTTATTTTGGTACCAGTTCTGGAATGTTGATTCCCCACCATTTTGAACCCCACCCCCAGCATCAGCCATTGTACCATGCATTTAGTGTCACACTAGAACAGAGAGCTGGACACCCAGCTACAGGCTAAAACAGAGATATACTAGACAAGGAAAATGGTAAAAACGCCTTAATGTGCATCTGCTGTGTGCATGCACACACCTGTCTATAGAGACTACCTTTCAAAGTAGCAGACAAAAGCAGGGTTTTCATATCCTCAAAGTTATCCAAGAAAATCCCTTAAGACTCTGCCAGATTAGAATGTGAAAAACTGTTTGCACTAATGTCGTTTAATTTTATAAATATAAAAAGTTCCAAGGTGGCTGGGTTAAAGAATAAACCGAACGAAGTGAATCTGAAACACCTAAGCTCTCTGCTTTGAGCCTGAGCCCACAAGTCTCCGTTGGGAAAGGAACAGAAAGTCTGAATGTTCCAGCTTCTGCATGACCAGACCCTGTTCTATCTGCACATCAAAGTTCTATGATCCCAACACACATCAGCTGACATGCTATAAAGATTAATAGATAATTTATGTGCCCACATCAGATGGAGTGGGACCAGGACGTGTTCATTACTGTCCGGTAAATTTAAATACATATTTACATACACACACACACACACACACACACACACACAGGGTGGAGGGAGGAAGGAAAGGAAGGAAGGACAGAAAGATGGGGATGAGCTTGTTTAAAGGCTATGTGAGTGATATTGGTAGCCCATTGCCATTTCCTGGTTGGCTTCACTAAAGAGCTTTCTCTTCCCCTTTCCCATACCCCATCCCTGTCCCCCACCCCCACTATATCCAAGACTCTTCTCTTCCAGCGCTTCCCCCTTCATTCTGGGAAGTGGTCCAAATACCCCTGGTCACCTCAGCCTGCTATACCTGATCAATCACCATACAATTAGCGTAGACTTCATCGGCCCCATTTAGCACGTCAGAGAGCTGGCCTGCAGCAAGGGACGCTGGGGCATGCTTGGATTTCTTGATGCCATCAAAGGAGTGATCTAGAAAAATTGAGCAATGAACAGGACTGAGAAATTATGAAGTATGAGCAATTCATTTTAAGGTCAAGTTTTACCTTTTTAGCCAAACAAACACCCCCCCACACACAAAAAGTGCACTTTTTTACATGGTACTTTCTGTCTTTATACCTTTAACATGGCTCAAGTACCTTCCCCTACACCTAAACCTTCTCGTTTATCTAGAACATAAATGGTTCTAGACACTGAAAAAACTTAGAAGGGCATTTTTTAAAATGTGAAATAAATATTAATCTATAACTTAAAAAAAATAGTTCCAGACGGGTATATATCAGTCACTGAAAGCATAGATCCCCTTTCATAAGAGACCCTTAAGTTCTCACACATTGAACCCAACTCTATTTCTTTTACTAATAACATGGAAACATTAATCAGTATCACACTTCGCAGGTATGCAACAGGTTCAGACTGGATGAGTTATTAACAATCCAAAGATAGCAGGAAGCCCAGCGGTGGTGGCTCTGGAGAACCTGCAAGCCCTCACAGGTGACTCTTGCCATCATTTTGAATCACAGAGATGGCTTTTCTAGCTTCCATGGTCTCAGCTTTGCTCCAAATAGTGAAAGCCACTCAGAGTGGGGCCCTGGAGAGTTGAGAGGCTACTATATTAGCAGAGAGCACAGGATTGAAGGCAATAAAACCCATGCACGCAGAGTCTGCCTTCCTATGCCTGGCTTGTTGATTCAATCTCCAGACACCCTCGTGGAGTCTCCGCATCTGTAAAAGTAGGCTAACAGCACTCTTTCCCTCGTGTGCTGAGTAAAATGAATCCGCAGACATACAGCAGCTACTTCCATACAGCAAGTGCTCCGTTAATATGGTAGGTCACTGTTATTAATATGCGCTGTCCTTACTATGATCTTTAATCGTGATCCACATGAAGTACAAGGATGATAACGCTAACCACAGCAGCTTCCCTGTAAATGCCTTTAATGGGGCAGATGGATGATGTATCCACGGACAGTGTGGCCTTGCTCACTTTCTTGAGTGCATACAAAAGGGAAAGAGGAGAGTTGGGTGTGATGGGGCATTCCCTCAAACCCAGCAGGGAGGCAGACACAGGTGGATCTCTGAGTTTGAGGCCACCCTGGTCTACATAGCAAGTTCTAGGCCAGCCAGGATACATAATAAAACCCTGCCTTAAAAACAAAATAAGAGATAGTACTGCCCCCAAGGCCATCAGAATTGGCCTGTGTCCCCCTGCCTGTGAAACATGGCTCATGACTACTGACTGGATGATGTGCTATAGTTAAAAAATTCTATTTTTCCATAGAAAGTTCTGGAGGACATGTGTGAGTTGAACAGTCCAAATGGTCCTGGCTTCAGATTACAAATCTAGATCTACTTTCCCCCAAAGAACACTAAAACAGAGTTTTATTAAGCTTCTTGAAAGAATGAACAAAAAATAAAGTTTTCATTTATCCATCATGGGTTATTTCATACATTTATTTAGCTACCTAGCAATGTGAGACACACAAAGCCCACAGACCCTTTCACGAGTATGGTAAATGATGGCTTTATGGGACAGGGCTACACACATCCATCCTGATTACACAGAAGAGGCTCCAGCGGTTATAAATCATGGACACAGTGAAACACTTCCAATGTTCCTCGATGCCAGAGAACCCCTGCTCGTTTGTCATTCTGGAGAATGTTTGAAAGCAATCAGCAATAATACAGCATGACCTCGTGGCTCGTGATCAATCCAGCCAGCTGCTCTACAGTGTTTTGTTTTTACAGATGTGAGACGCCTGACATTTCTGCCACCGAACATAAAGGCCATTCATCTCCCTCCCGGTGGCTGCCCTATAAAAGACTTCATTCATAACCTAATTAACCTAAGCGCTGACAAGACAGGAGTAGATTTTATTTTAAAGATACAGAATCAAGCGAACACTCATTCTAAATTATGAGAAGGTATTACTCCATTGCCTCAGCTTCATTTTGAACGTGTGTGTGTGTGTGTGTGTGTGTGTGTGTGTGTGCGCGCGCGCGCGCGTGTGCATACGCATTTATAAGTGCCTGGGAGAGGCATGAGGAGGCCATTGAATCCCCTGAGGCTGGGGTTACAGGTGGTACTGAGCCTCCAGTTGAGGGTGCTAGGAACTGAACTGCAATCCTCTTAAAGAGCAAGTTCTCTTTAACAGGCATCTCTCCTAAGAGCCTTGCTCTCATTCACCAAGCACACTGTGTTGAGAACACTGCGGATGAGCAGGCTCAGGAATCATTGCTCCCCAGCACAGGAATTTACTGTGTCCACCATCAACCTGTGTCCTGTGCGCCATGTCAGGATCTAAATGGTGACTGTCCACAGCACAAAATAAACCACAAAGCAGCTGAGTATGGAAAGTTTGACTCTGAATTATTGATTTGACTAGGGCTTAGGAAAATGCTATGATTAAGTTACAAAGGCAGACTATGAACGATCCCTTAAATATCCAAAGCTCAAAAAATAAATTCTTTTAAACAATTGAATCACATATACATTTTGTAGCCAATCTAACGCAAACTCCCATACAGTCTTTATCTCCCCAACTTAAGGTCAGCATTCAGACATTTGCCACAGAGATACTACCAGTGTGGATGGCTGTACTGTTCTTATGTCTCCTATGAGAGTCTCAACTCATGAAGTCGAAGCCTCATGCGAAAAAGACAACGTTCAAAAAGACAACATTCAAAAACACCGATCGAAGACTTCTAAAGAAGAATATATAATTAGTAGCCACAGCTGACACTGGACCAAAACATCCTCAAGCCTTGGTCATTTCTCTCTCAAATTCACATTTTTCTATAGCTGTGGTTCTCAACCTGTGGGTTATGGCACCTTTGGGGCAAGGAGTTAAATGACCCTTTCATAGGTGTCCCCTGTCAGGTATCCTGCTTATCAGATGTTTATATAAGATTCATGACAGCAGCAAAATTGTTGTTATGAAGTGTCAATGAAAATAATGTTATGGTTAGGGGTCACTACGGCATGAGGAGTTGCACTGAAGGGCCGCGGGGTTCAGAGGGTTGAGAACTATAGTGACACATCTCCATTGCTATTTTTTAGTATTCCCACAAGATTCTCACGCTTTCCCCCCTTTACATGACATTATTTTGAAAGAAATACTTTATCCCAATATAAACAGAAAGCCAGTCTTCCATTAATAAAAAGTACAAATGAATGGAAAAGCTCCCCTCCCCATTGGAGCAATACAATAAATTCTAACTGTGGTTACCTGTGGTACTAAACTAAACTGTTCTTCCAAACAACGGATGCATCCGGGCAGCCTGGTTGGTGCAGGGAGGGAGCTGTGCATGGTGACAGTGCCTGTAATCCCAGTCCCGGAGAGCTAAACACATCCCTAGAGCTTGCTAATCAGCCAGACAAGCCACTTGGTGAGTCCGATGCCAAGGAGAGACCTTGCCTAACTAACTACTCTTAGAATTTATGGTATTGCTTCAACTCTGAGGAGGCCAGCATTTGGGGAAGGACACTGAGGTTGTGCTCTGGCTTCTGCAGCATACGTGCGAGCACACACACACACACACACACACACACACACACACAAAATAAATCAGACAAACAATTTCGCCCTTAATTATAGCTTTACATGTTTTAGAACAATCCTATAATCCCAACACTTAGGAAGTAGAGTTCCTAAAGTATCAGATCAGGAGTTCAAGGTCACCCTTGGCTACACAGTTAGGGTAAGGCCAGCCTGGGCTACATGAGGGCCTGTCTCATAAAAAGCAAAACAAAATAGTAATGCACCCCCAAGGCAGCTGAAACACATCAAACATTGCATATGCTACATAAAAACCATGTGAAAATGCTACTTTTGTCTCAGTTCCAATAGGATTTCTCTCGCATGACTCAAGAGGGAAAACTTCTAAATCTGAGGGATCATAGCTGCCTAGGGGAAAAGACCGATCAGTCAGATATGGCGCTTCCCCAGAACAGCGGGGGTGGCTCAGGAATGAGAGGACATGACAAGACAGGGTGGATGTGGGCCAGCCTCTTCCTGGGGTGCCTGAAGGATTAACAGCTTCTCAGGGGATCCCCTGGCCTCCTTCAGTTATTATCCTCACTACTGGGTAGCTCCACCAGGGGACCCTAAACCACAGAACCCCCTTGCTGTGCTTGTTGCTCAAGACAAGGGAGCGTTTTTTCTCCTAAGATGAGAGCCCTTTGATACTAAAAAAAGGGGTGGGGGGTAGGGGGGTGGCTGAAGTATATTGCTTCTCTAGAAGGTGCCACAAATCCCGCAGGAAGTGGTTCACAACATAGAAGCAGCCTGGATGTCAGTAAGCTGACTTCTGATGAAGCCCAGCTTGCCTTCTGGAAGGCCAGGCCTGGTAGCTAAAAGAAAGTGTAGCCTACTTGTCTGGTTATGTAAGAGACACACGCCCAGACATAAACAAACCTGTGGCCAGCTTGCTGCAAAGCTGCCGCCTCTCCTGCCCTCACCCACTCCCTGCCAAGCTCTCACCACCAAAGTTAAGCAGAAGTCTCTTGCCCACAGTTTAGCAAATTAGTGTCCTTGCTTCCTTCCTTCCTTCCTTCCTTTTCTTCCTTCCTTCCTTCCCTCCTTCCTTCTCTCTCCCTCCTTCTCTCTCTCCCCCTCCCTCCTTCTCTCTCTCTCCCCTCCCTCCTCCTCTCCCTCTCTCCCTCCCTCTC